>NW_004955420.1:20145069-20146226 GCF_000276665.1 Chinchilla lanigera | reverse complement strand
TGCTTGTGATATGTTGTAAAATGTTGTATGTCTGTTAATGTTTCCCTCCTTTTATCTTTAAAATAAAAAAAATTTTAAAAAAAGAAATAAAAAGTAAGATCTTCTTTATATGTAAAATGAGACAAAATGGGACAAAGCTATGCCTTATATGGTATGGAAGATAGTCCCAAATCAGTGTTCTCTGAGCACCCTCGTCGATGTCAAAGTGAAAAGTATCAGGGATGTGAATACCTTTCCAAATTCAACTTTCTGCTTATTGAGAGGAAACAACTGAGGCTGAAAGAAAAGTGATCATTGGTAAGTGCTTTATTTGATTCAAGTTTTAAAGGGAGAAGTATTATGTGTACTTGTGGCTGTGCAATTCTTGCCAATTTCTGCATGCTAGTGAGAAAGGACAACAGAGCACGATAGTAAAACCATAAATCCCCTGGCTCTCATGCAGTTTATATACTGCTCAGAAACTAATAATTAAGCTGTACTGTAATCATACTAATGTGAGTCTGTTACTCCACGGAGTTGGTTAGTAACCAGAAGTGCATTAAGCATTTAGCATAGGCAGCTCCATCAGCTAGGTGTACATTCATTGCCCACTAAAAGTTTTGTAAACAAGAGATGTACAAGAATCAAAAATGAGTTCTGTTTTTACAGAAATCACCCACGTAGTTTTGATTTATCTTGTTTGTTCAGCTGTTCAAGAATCAATGCCCTCGAAGTAGAATTCATGTCTAAAATGAGCTTTAAGAAACAACTATTTTGGAAAACTATGAATTCCTCTTTATCATTATTTCTTCCATTAGTAACGTTATGACTAAATTTGGTTGATTATCCCTGGGATAGTTATGCAGAAATATGATTGATAGCTAAAATATATTTCCCAAAGGACATCTACTCAAGAATATGAGTTACATTAGTAATGTTTTCATCCAGGTTTTGAGTGAGACCATGTGGTGGTATGTTGCTATACTTTATTATTTTTATCTTTATTTTTGAATTTATACCTGAGTTCTATTGTGATAAAAATCAGAGGAGGACTGGAGATACCTACTTTACTCATTCTGTGCTGATGAATTTGAGTTCTGATGCATTTAGCAGAGCATGTCCCTTAGTGCGTTGATCAAGCACACATCTTTCTAATGCCCTCTGATACTATGGTGCTG
>NW_004955420.1:20141313-20144969 GCF_000276665.1 Chinchilla lanigera | reverse complement strand
CCATCCACTGAGGATTGGATAAGAAAATTGTGGTACTTTTATATAATGGAATATTACTCAGCTATAAAGAAAGACAAACTCGAGGCCTTCATAGGTAAATGGTCACAACTAGAGACCATACTCATAAGTCAAATAAATCATACCTGCATGTGCAAGCACCACTTTGTCTCACTAGTCTAAAACCTTAAAGAGTTAATAAAAACTCAGAGGCATGATAGACATTGTGAAATGATAGGAAAATGCTCAAGGGTAAAGGGCAACTGGGATGTGGGAAAAAAGAAAGGAAAGAAGGAGAAATTTTGTACATATGTAAATACAGGATAGTTAACAAAGTTGTTCGACTGTCTTCTATTTCTTTGCTGAAAGAAACTGTAAATGCTTCCTTGATTGATCAATATTGCATGTCTCTGTTTTCATGAGAAAGCACTTTGAACATATCAATATGTAATACAACAAGGATTGTGAATTTCCTACCACTTTGTTTGTAACTCTGTATTGTCTGTACATTTCTTTTGTGATTTTGTAAAAGGTTGTCTGTTTTTTAATGTTTTCCTCCTTTTATTTTTAAAATAAAAAAAAAGTAAAGGAAAATTTCACCTTAACACCTGTTTAAAATGCAACATAGCTTTTCTATAATATAGATCAAACATACAAAGCATATAATGATAAGAAATATGTTTGTAGATAACGAAATCTTGCACTCTACTAAAGCTATCAAAGAACTAAAATTTTGTATCTCTTCACTCTGCCTCCTACAACCCTGCCCTACCAAGTGCATTGGAAGTCTCAATAAGATTGATGAAAGCTCTCAGGACTACCTGCTTCTGCATTAGCAATAAAGAAGATAGATTTCCCAGCAGCACATAATTAAGTCCTTAGCTTACTGTGATTGGTAATGTGACCACCTTTGAAGCTGTCTTTATACACACAGAAAGATATTTTCTAATTGGCTTAACTCACTCTAGGTCTAGCATCATTCCTAGAGTGGAAGCAGAATGGATCTTGATGCAGCTTCATGACAAAGAACGCATGGAAATGTGGTTTACCACAACTAATTTAGGATGCCACTGCCAAAAGAGGGGAAGGGTTTTAGTTCAGAACTGAGAGGGAAAGGAGAAAAAAGGAGGACAGCAGAAAAATTTAGAAATGTCCTCACTGCAATGACAGATATGTGGTATAAAAATGTATTTTTATGATTCCGATAAGGCTTAGAGCTGGGAAACAAAGAATTTCAAAAAACTCTTTGAAGTCTGCTGAATCTGAATGGAGGCATTATCCATGTGTCCACTGTGTTAATCCAGATGTAAATAACCAATATGATGTTGAAGAAGAGGTGGTGAGAAACCTTGTAAAATCATCGCTTTCTGTCCCAATTTGGGGAGAGAAGGTATGAGTAGGGACGGAAAACTGGGAGAGAAGTAACCATATGCTTGTTCAGTTTGTACGTCTTGACTCATAATATGTAGTTTGCTGTCAAATAATTGCTACCCACAGGTAGCAATTTAGGGCAGCTTAATGTTTTCCTTTATAAAATATGCAAAGTGATCTTAATGTAGTATTAGAAGTAAAAATGCACTTTTATATACTTTTATACAAGAAAACTAGAATTAAGCAGCATTTTACTGGGAGTGCATTATATGAACTCTACTTTAAATGTCTGAGTTTCTTTGAGTTATGACTTATTTGAATAATTCTATTAAATATCCAGACAACAATGCCAGCATTTTAATGTATGATATATGTGAAGCTCATAGAAATAGAGAATACCAACATGATCAAGACTGTTTATTTGAGACTCTGAGAGGAATATAAAGTGTAGTGGAATAAATGTTTTCTTTTGTAAAAGTGTTCCTCACTTTTAAATTTAAAGTAAAATTCCCCCCCACCAAATCTCAGTCTTATCCCAAGTTTTGACAGGAAATACCTTCAAACCCAGAGAGCAGAAGATGTGATTTCTTTGTGCATTTTGGATTGGACATAATAAAATCTCTGAGGCTACATGTGTTATAAAGATGTTTACTTATATTGGAATTCTGGAGGTGAAAGCCCAATATCAAGAAGTCCCATCAACTTGGCATTTGACGAGGGCTTTCTGACTCTGTCACAAACAGCAGATGACACTCCTGACAAATGCATGTGGGAAAGAAGTCATATAGTGAACAGGAATGAAGAGAGACCCAGATGGTGCATTTCTGAGAACCCACTCTTGCAGGTTCTACCCTATTCCTTTGAAACGAAGTCCATTTTGACAGATCAGCATTAATCCCTTCTTGAGGCAGTACCTTTGTCTTCTATACTATGTCTTGCCCCTTAAATCCTATTATACGGGGGGATGAGATTCTAGCACATGAACCTCTCTGGGATAAATCATAGTACACGTCTAGTACCCCAGTCATAAGTGAGGCAAATGTCATGGCCCATACTTAAGACTATGACAAGTAGATCATCAACTGGTTTGAACCTCTGTTGCACTAAAACCTTCATGAAAGGTTGCATGGGAAAAGGGGTACTTAAAACATGTGGTCATTAATTTTTTTCGTACTTTCTTTTAATAAAGCTAAGGCTGTGATGCTAAACATGTCAAAAGATAGATACAAATAGGTCCTTGAAACCTGTGTTGATGGAGACCATTTGAAAGCAGCCCTGAGCAGGACTTAACTTTACCAACTGGATTTTCATGTTTACTTGCAAGTCTGTCCCAGGCCTAAGCTTCTTGTCTGGGAATGGGTGGTGGACACATAGTGATCCTCTTTGAGTCACTAGTCCCTACTAAGGCCTCTAATAGTGGATCAAGCTGGAAAGCCTCAAATGGTAAGACAAGATCACAGCAAGGACACTGAGATCCAACCTCAATTAGATAAAGTCTACAGCCTCAGGCATTTTCCTCCTGGTGGATTAATTGAAAACCCTACTTGTCATGATGTAAAACACTGGGCAGAGATACATTCATCCAAAGGAAGTTCATATGCAAACACCCTGTCTCTTGTATACACTCATACAAATGAAAGGCACAGTAGAAAATGATAAGCACCATAGAAGAAATGCAGATTATGCAGAGAATGCAGATATTTCAAGTGAGAGCATAAAGCAGGAATTTTATGGAGCAAGAGGCATATGTAATTTGTTTTGAGGGCTGAGCTAGGTTTGGTCTATGAAAATGACAAAATGTGGGAAAAGGAGAAATGCTAGAAAGCATACCACCTGCAAGAGCAAAATTAGCGCCAACATCGAACTCTTACCAGCTGCTTACCATGGGCTAAGATCTGTAGGTACATGGTATTAGTGAGTTCTCATAATTCTAAGGCATTGGTTCTCTTACATTCCATATTCTAATGGAGAAACTGGGGTTTTTATGATGAGGAATGACTTGTGCAAGCTAAACCCTCAAGAGAATAGATGGTTGCTCAGGAACCCTGAAACATGGGAGAAGGAAGGAAAAATGTCTGAAAAGTTAATTTTCTTTTTGAAAATGAACATGCTGGAATACTCTACTCTTTCAGCAAATCAAAGCTAAGAGAAATTCAAATGAACTAAGAAATAAAAAGTGCCCTGCGCAGCGAGAGCCAGTGTTCCAGGAGCGGCTAGACACCTGGGCTCGAGTCTGTGCTCGCCCACACCGCCACGGTTCCCAGCTGAAACGTGCGGAGAGAGCCAGG
>NW_004955420.1:20130791-20132614 GCF_000276665.1 Chinchilla lanigera | reverse complement strand
GAGTTGGGGAAATCAGGAGAGGGAAAAGATGTGGAAGGAATTTCTGTACCATCCATTTTCCTTCGGGAGCAGCTGTGCTGTTATGCAGAAACTGGGCGAGTCGATATTTTGAGGATGCAGCCGTATCATTGTGCAGAAAATTGCTGTGTTCATCCTCTGAGGGAGTGCTACTAACACTGCCCAGGGCCAGGACAAGGCAGAGAGCAGCCAGCACGCACTGGAGGCGGCAGGACAGCATCTCGGCGGAGCGCACAGGCCAAGCCGTAGAGCGGTGCCTCAAACTCTAGATGAGGATCTGCAGGAAGCAGTGACCGCTCGGGACTCCTAAGTAGCCTAGTGAGCTCTCCACAGGCTGCCCCCTTTTTAAACTCTTTCTCTTACATCAGGGTAGCCAGGCCCCTATTGCTTTCATGCACCATTGCAAAATCAATCACAGAACACAGAGGAGGCGGCAAGATCTAAAGTGGTTTACTTAGAAACAGTTCTGCACACAGGCACGCACCGTTTCACATGTCACAACACACAGACAGTTGTTTATTTGCACTCAGTGCCACCAACATATACCTTCCACAGTCTCACTCACACATGTGCACACTCAATTATGCACTTAACCTTCGGGGTTGAATATGAGATCACACACGGATACAAATATGTAAGTGTATGCAAGGGTTTCACTTATCGCGCTCACCCTTTGTGGAAGACTTAAAGAAATGCACTAGTACTTGTGTACAGCCGGTGAGGTTGAAAAAGTTCCTCCAGAAACAGATTTCAGAGGGAACCAACTTCTCTGCCATTATGTCTGTAAGACTATTCTGGCCAGAGGCCTCCAGAAGATGTGGTGGGTACCAAAACAACTTCACATTTCTCTATAATGACAGGGAAGCGATCTGTACCCCATCCCCATGATCTTTGTGTCTCAGCCTCTGTTTCTTTCTTGAAATCTGAGATCTATTTGCCTGCCTACTGTGACAAAAAAATTAAAAAGAAGGACACAAGGACAGAGAGAGAGAGAGAGAGAGAACGAGACTGACAGTGTTCTTCTCCCTAAACACATGGAACTATAAAGCCATCTCAGAAATCATCCAGTAATTCTCATACTTTGAATGACTAAGCCTTAGAGATAAGGAGCACAGTGCTCTGGCTCACATACTGCACCACAGACTACAAAGACCAGAGCTCCATGCCCCAAGGCCAGGGTCATTTCCACACAACTCTGGGGTTCCTAACAAAATCTTGGCCAGAAAGAGCAGTTCCAGGTTACATCAGTAAGGCACAAATGGATGCAGCAAATTCCAGGAGGCTCCTCCGTGTATGTGACTATTGAGTGTCTGGATGTGGGTAAATGATCTACAGTCTGGGAAATCCAAATCCCTTCTCTCTCAGTTACAGAGAAAGTTTTAGAAACAGTACCTAGATTTCCAGCTGTTATTGGGTTGAGTGTGTGCTGTTCAGACCAGAGTTCCAACAGCTTTGTATGTTCCAAACAGTTCCCTATCAAGGAAAGATCAGCTAATTTCTTGGCAGAGACCAATCACACCTACAGGAGATTCAAGGGCTAATATTTTATAAATATCAGAGAAGCCAATATTAGATTAAAATAATCCTACATCCCCCAAAATCATGGAAAGCTGAGAACTGTCAAATTCTTGATAGGTTTTTCCAGTGCGGAGAGAAGTAAAGCAGAATAAAAGGCCTTTATTGTGGGCACAGAGAAGACCACAGGAAAGAGAGAGGTGGAAGTTCTGAGGGAGGGTCATGGGGTCTAAGGTTAAAGAGCCCCAGGCAGGGGGCTGGGTTTAGGTGGCAGACCACCTGATATGGCA
>NW_004955420.1:20128142-20129363 GCF_000276665.1 Chinchilla lanigera | reverse complement strand
ACAAAAGAAATCAACAATTATTCCTTAAACTCTCCTGTGTTTTGGGATTTTTCTGCTCAGTTTTAGAATGTTGCTTGTCTTAGGATTAAAGCTCTTCAGCATATCCTGCCTGACTCCTGTGCAGTTAACCCCAAGCACCTTTATTCCAAAGAGAAGATTAAGCTAGGTTGCACTGGGAACCCTATTTCCCAGACCTTGGCCACAAGGAACCACCTCCTTCCATCCTGTGCAGCCTTCCTTGGTCACAAACCACTATGTCACCCAGCACTTAGGGGATGAGACTCTCATTTCACAAGGGGAGGCTGAGGTCCTAAAGGATGAGTGTCTAGTGCGGGGGCACTTTGGTGGCGTCTTGCAGATGAGAAGGGGATCTAGACATACACGGAGAGGGGAGGGAGGAAAGGGGAAGTGAAAAGGATGAGGATGTGATTTGTACATGTCCAAGCGCCCCATGATAAATGTACTCATCATGTATCACAAATGTACTAATGAAGTAAATAAATTCTTATTTTTGGGGAAATACACCAGAGCACGCCAGCAGGAACTAGTATAACCAATGAAGAATGTCACTCCGCCTTAGAATGTTTCATTCACTTCTGACTAAGAGACAGCAGAGATGCCTGGCTGAGCAACCTGAGGTGATCAGCTGCCAGTAAGATGAGTAGAAACCTTTTTAAAATAAGAAGCAAAAAAATTTTTGAGCAGACTTTATGTCCACTACTAAGAAAGCAGAAAATGAGAAAGTACCTACAGGCAGAGACATCTGAAATCTAGCTTGGTTCTGCCACAACCAGCTGTGGGACATCCTCTCCCTCCTTAGTTTCCTCAATTGCAGTCATAAAACCTCAGTATGTCATCTTTGTTATTCCTTCGAGTCATGGTAATCGACAAGTTTAAAAGAAAAGGGAAAATTACAGTTTACTCTGAAGTTAAGTGCACTCATTTTTCTCTAATTGAAATCTTCATATTGTGAAAGAACCTAGCTTTTGTGTAACAAGGGGAGAAGACCTTGTGCAGAGGACATTTCACAGGCTGCTTGGAAAATCTGCTCTGAGTCTTACATCTACCACTGACCTGTTCTTTCCATGAAGACCTTTAGTTTCTCTATTTCTAAAGCTGACTTGCTCAAATTTTGTCTTTTATTTAGTATGGAAAACCTGTTTTATTATGTGAGATATCAATGACACAGTAGTAAGCTAGACAGAAACAGTCCTAGGAAGA
>NW_004955420.1:20105472-20106655 GCF_000276665.1 Chinchilla lanigera | reverse complement strand
CTGCCCCTCTCCTTTCATAGTTCCTTTTCTCCTCCACATCTTCTCCTCTCTGCTTTTTTTCCCCTAACATTTTTCTAAATTTCTGTTTCAGAATCATCCTCATCCAATGCTGCTTTTATCTTCTTCTCCTCATGGCTCTTTTCCCTCTCACTTCTCTACTCTGCTCTGCTTTCAGTCTGCTCTGATCCGATGGCTCCTTCCTTCCTTCTCTACACAATTTCCTCTCTTTAGCCTGGCCGTGTTCTCACCCATTTCAGTCTCCGCTTCTGTGTCCCCTCTTGTGACCCTCCTTCCTTTTCGTCCTCTCTCCTCACTGCATCTCTCAGAGAAGGCTCCTGATCTCTACTTAAGTGCTTGCTCAGAACGCTGAATCTAACTTCTCAGAACCCTTATGAAGTGCTGTGACTGTAGAGAAGCTGATTTCTGGGGTTTGTTTTTGTTTTATACTCCTTGGGTTGTTATGAATCTAAGATCCATTCAAAAGAGAGGAGCATGAAAAAAGAAATCAACAATTATTCCTTAAACTTTCCTGTGTTTGGGGGATTTTTCTGCTCAATTTTAGAATGTTGCTTGGCTTAGGATTAAAAGTCTTCAGCATATCCTGCCTGAATCCTGTGCAGTTAACCCAAGCACCTCTCTTCCAAAGTGAAGATAAGCAAATTACAGTGTACTCTGAAGTTGAGTGCACTCATTTTTCTCTAATTGAAATCTTTATATTGTGAAAGAACTTACCTTTTGTGAAACAAGGGGAGAAGACCTTGTGCAGAGGACATTTCACGGGCTCCTTGGAAAATCTGCTCTGAGTCTTGTATCTACCTCTGATCTGTTCTTCCCATGAAAACCTTTAGTTTCTCTATTTCTAAAGCTGACTTGCTCAAATTTTCTCTTCTCCTTAGTATGGAAAAACTGTTCTATTATGTGACATATCAATGACACAGTAGTAAGCTAGACAGACAGAGTCCTAGGAAGAAGACAAACAATAATAATTAAGTTTATTATTTCTCAAATAATTTTATATGTTAAAACATATGTGGGTGAAAGAAAAGCACACAGCATGACAGCAGCTGGGGAAACCCCTGTGAGGAGGACCCTTGTGAGCAGACACCTACATGAAATGAAGGATCTGCCCCCACAAATATCTCAATAAGAATTCCAATCTATGACCGGAGGTAGCAACAAGGCT
>NW_004955420.1:20100475-20101527 GCF_000276665.1 Chinchilla lanigera | reverse complement strand
TGTAAGACTGTCAAGTCCTGTCCTGTTCACTCCTGGCTAGCCGAGTGCTCAAACAGACCCTGGCTGCTAGACAAGGACACCATCCTGCAGAGGAATCCCTGAGGATTAACATGCATGGATTTAGGGACTGTGTAGCTTGGGATTTCATGCCCTGTGTCTCCTTCTTATCCTACACAGCAGCCAGGCCTGCTTTTCACTGCTGAGCTGTGCTGGCTACCTCAGCCAGCAGGAGGGGATGCTGCTGGTAAACTGAGTTCTCCTGCCCCTTGCTGGATCAACTGTTAGAAGACAGCTTTCTCCAAACTTTAAGGATGGATTTTACCCATTTCCTTTACTGGCTTTTTAAAAGCACTCACACTGTGGAAATCACTCTGCTTTGTACTGGGGTTTCAAAGAAGCGCAAAAATGGTTCATCCATCCAATGTGAAGTTCTTCATTGCTTTGTGCACTGGGCATGCAGAGCTGACCCAAACACAGTCCTGGGCTTTAAAGCGAAGTGACAGTATGCTCTGGTAAATCAGGGGGATTTCTGATCCAAGCCACAGCGTCAAATAAGTGCTGCCAAGATGGACGACAAACACCGCCTAGCCCAGTGTCATCCCTTGAGGCAGATGGCGTCATGGAGTTCACGCTTGCACACAGTCCTTCTGGGAAATAGTTTGTGGTGCCAGGATGCTGTTTCACTAGCGGGATGCTGCCATGAGGCTGCATAAGAAAAAACAAAAGAGCTCAAAAAGTAAACAAAGTTCCAGAACAGCAGCCCTAGTACAAACGTTCCTCTTGCAGGTAATTAGATCTCAGCCAGTATTATAGTCTTGTCTTTAAATGGATGGCACTTCTATAGTTGTTATCAAAATTCACAGGCTCAGTCATATTTTTTCACCTGAGATATCAGTCCAAGATTCCATGACAAAGTCCCCGCACCCCTTGTGGGCATAGGAAGGGGTTTGCCTAAGTAGATCATGCATGTGTCAAGGGTACCCTCCTGTGGCTATGCACACCAGTACTGCTGTGTTTGGTCAGGGCGTCCTTAGCTCTGGGTCAACCACATT
>NW_004955420.1:20098564-20099891 GCF_000276665.1 Chinchilla lanigera | reverse complement strand
GTTGACACGGGAGTGGGACTAAACTATGGTCAATGAATAACATTACAAGTAAAATTGTTTAGATAAAATTGATTAAATCGGGATTAAATTGGGGAAGTGAGTCTTGTAGTAAGGGTGCATGAGTACAGAACAGGGGCCTTTCCTGAAGAGGGTTAGGTTAGTGACTTTGCCTGGCTTTTTAAAGGTGATTGCTACTTATTTGAAATATCAGTCCCTGAGGTCCATCACTAGGGAAGTACATGGGCACATCAGTTTAATATTTTGTCCACAGCTGGAGGTGTCTTTCTCCCCCAGAGTTGCAAGGTATCTCATCTTCCCAACTGGCTCCTTCAAGGGCCTGGTCCTGTCTGACTGCCTATAATATTTTTAATATTTCTATCTAACTCAGCTGCCTATAACCGAAGGACCTTTGGAGTTTCTAGGCTGTGTACTCTCCCCACGACTGATTGGTGGTGGTGGGTGCCAGGCAACAATCCCTGCCTCTGTGAGATGCTAGTGCTTACCTCCTCTCTCTTTTCTCTTTTCTTTCTTCCATCCTTTGAGAAGTTCTCACTGCAGAGCTGCTTAGGCTGCTATTGTTAAAACAGCAGTGCTCACTAACAGCATTGGGGTGAATGATGGCCATGGATAAACACGTGAATATCCCAATCCCCAGCACTGTGTAATGTGACCAGTTTAGGATAAAAGAAGTGTAATAAATAGCAGATCTCCCAAATGGCTCCCAGTGGGCTCATCCCTAAATTCCAGGACAAGCACTTTATAACAGAAGATGGACACAGCATGGATGACAAAAGGAGGTCAAAGATAGACACAGGTGTAATGCAACTCTAAGCCAAGGACTACCTGAAGTCACCTTGCGCTAGCCCCACAGCCATCACGTTGGTATCCCTGAGAATTGCAAGAGAATAAACTTCCATTTTTTTATACCATGAGTTGTGTAATGTATTGTAGTAGCGAAGGAAATCACAGCTTTGACCTAGCATCTCCCCTCACCAAGAAGGGATCCAACAGTGCTGGACGTGGCATCAGCTGTACTCTTCCTGGGCTCACAACACCTCTCCAAACCTCAAGCCTCTCTACAAAGTTAGGCTCATCCCGCTGCATACTTTCTTCCCCAAAGCTAGACCCAGCTAAGAAGGTGTAGAATCTGTTTTTTTTTTTTTAACTTATTTTTTCCACCTTTAAGTACATGTTTGCAGTACCACATTCCTTGTAGGAACTCTGTATATGTATCCAGCATTCCACAGCTCTCTGCCCTTTATGAATCTCATTTCCTTCCTCTCTCTCCTCGTACTCATCTCTTAGTTTTCAACCCATATGCCAAAGC
>NW_004955420.1:20095437-20098111 GCF_000276665.1 Chinchilla lanigera | reverse complement strand
TTTTTTGTTTTTCTCCGGTACCAGGAACCGAACTCACGACCTTGCGCTTGCCAGGCAGGCGCTTTTGCCGCTGAGCTAAATCCCCAGCCCTCCATACTGATTTCTATAGTGGCTGTACCAGTTTACACTCTGACCAGCAACAAAGAAGCATTCCTTAAGCTCCACAGTCTCTCCACCATATGCTATTATTTGCTTTCGTGGAGATAGCTGTTACTTCTGAACTGAAATAGAATCTCTCTGTTATTTTAATTTGCATCTCTTCAATGGCCATCAATGTTGAACATTTTTTCATGTAGTTATTGATCATTTGTACTTGTTTATCTGAGAAGTAACTACCCATGTGTCGTGGTGTATGATTTTGCAAAGTGAACAGTATAATACAGGACATATACTTTATAAGATTATTTATAATAGTTACCCAAAGAATCATATACAAGAGAGTGCAGGAAATCTGTCCGCACACTAAAGACCCAAGAATCTTGACCAGTTGAGGACCTCGATCCAATGATAATGTCCTGCATGAGTCCAGCTAAAGACCTGGAGCCCATAACAATGCCTCCTGTGAGTCACTTTGGAGGCCTAGAGCCCATGACAACGTCTCATGCAGGCCTGTTTCACGGCTCTGCACAGGGAAGGCCCAAAGGTCAGTGATAGAATCTAGAAAGTCTGTGCCAGCAGGATGAAGGACCTGTGTGAGCAGGTGGAGGGATCTGCACTGGAGCCAGGGAGCAATGCTCAGAAGAACTGGAGAGGCCCCGAGAGGTACCACAGCCATCCTCAGCAACAGTGAGGTTCCCAGCTCCTCTGATGATCAAGATGGCCGAGTTTGCATCAGGGAAGCCAGCGCAGCAAGCTTCTCCAGGTCTCAAGCAGGAGACCAACAGTGTACTATATTCCCCTCCAGAGCTAGGAAGTAATGCTCAGAGTGAGGACCAGAGCTCCCCCAGAGAGTACCGAAGCCATTCTCAGTGCCAATGAGGTCCAGAGCTCCTCGGAGGATGAAAACAACCAAGTTCATCAGGAAAGGCAGCATAACCAGCTCTTCCAAAACAACCAACAGCTCCTTACAGCTTCTACCAGCTCCCGGCAGCCTCTTTTCTTCTCCAGTTTACCTCTTATGTTGCTGGCAACAATCCCCAAGTGGGCCTCTCACATCCAGCACCACTTACTTAGTTCAGCTAGGGGCTCTAAGCTGAGCACAAGTTGCCAGTCTGCTACATTCCCTCTTTTCCATTGTCTATCTTTTTTGCTGTTTTCTAAAATTATTTATTCTTTGAATTCCTCATAGAAGAGAAGTTATGTGACATTTAAGCTTGCATGCCTTACTTGTTCACTTAGCATTTTGGTGTCAAGGTGCATTCATTTCCCTATAAATGACCCAAACTTATTCTTGTTATGACAGAGTAGTGCTCTATGATGTATAAATACCACATTTTCTTAATCTGTTCATCTGCCAGTGGATATCCGTAAGCTATTGTCTCAGTTATTTTTTCCACTGCTGAGACAAAATCCTGAACCACAGGGATTTGAAAGTCAACCCACAGGAATGAAAGTTAAAAGTGGAGAGGTTTATTTGGCTCCCGGTTTGTTGAGGTTTAAGTCCATAGTTGTCTGGCTCCAAGGCAGGGTGGCGTGGCAGAGGAGCATTCCAAGGAGAAAGTCCATGAGGCAGGCAGGAGGCACCAAGCAGCAGTAGCAGCAGAAGCAGCAAGCAACCAAGCTTGCCTTTTCATTTCAACCAGGTTACTTGGCCTTCAGGTGTTACCACTGACACCAAAGTTGGGGCACCCTTAATCTCAGCATTACATCCTTAATTTCAGTGTCACACACTTAATTCCAGCATCATACTCCAGATCTATTGAGCTTTGAAAATCCCCACCTATGAATGGATGAGACTTTCGGGACATATGTAGCAACAAGCCATAACACTGATTTCAAGATATCTTGGTTTCTGCTAGTTTGGTGTAACTGTGAGTAAACTGCTATCAACATTCGTGTGCCCACTTTTGTGGACATGTCTCTAATCCTTTCGGGGTGCAGTCTCTGGATTTTACAGTAAGACTCTGTTCAGCATTGTAAGAAAACAGCAAATTATCCTCCTAAGTGTCCACACTATTTTGCATTCCCACCAGCAATGGATGAAAGTTCTGGCCAAATATCCTCATCAATATTTGACATTGCCATGGGATCATTTTATGTTTTGTTTTGTTTTGTTTATTTGATTGTCTTTGTGCTTTAGTCATTGTGGCAGATGTGCAGGAGTGTCTCTCTGTCATTTTAATTTTCAGTTACCCAGTGGCAAAGATATGAAGGAGTCTGTGACACTCAAGAGGCTGAGGCAGGTAGATCCCCTGAGCTGATGGGTTCAAAACCAGCCTGAACAACATAGCAATATGCTGTCTCAAATGAACGACAATGGAAAGATGAATAATTCATAATTTTACCTGTTTTCAAAATCTCTCCAATTATAATCTCACTGTTTAGTTTTCCCTTCCTTATGCTTGGACACTGTAAGTGCCTTGCTGCTTTTTACTACCTCAGGAGCCTATAGAGGAGAATGCTACACCTAAACCCAGACTCTACCCCATCATCTCCTTTGTTTCTGAAGCTAGACCCAAGTTGCATGAATCCCCAGGTGGCCAAGTAAAAGTGTAACCCTGAAAAACTACAACCA
>NW_004955420.1:20091358-20095127 GCF_000276665.1 Chinchilla lanigera | reverse complement strand
TGCAGTACCACATTCCTTGTAGGAACTCTGTATATGTATCCAGCATTCCACAGCTCTCTGCCCTTTATGAATCTCATTTCCTTCCTCTCTCTCCTCGTACTCATCTCTTAGTTTTCAACCCATATGCCAAAGCCACATTTTATTATGCCCTAGTTTCTATCTTTTATTTTGCACTTTATTTGCATATCAGGTTTCTTCTATAAGAGAAACCATGTGATATTTAAATTTGTATTTCTTATTTACTTCACTTAACATTAGGGTCTAAAGATGCATACACATTCCTGCGAATGACTTGGGTTTATCCCTCTTTATGGAAGAGTAATACTCCATTGTGCATAAATACTTCATTTTCTTTATCCATTCATCTGTTGATGGACTTATGTATTGCTGCACAGATCTAAGTATTGTGATGCTGTAAACACGGATATGCATGTATCACTATAACATGACGTCTTTAAATCTTTAAGGAAGATACATAGGAGGGGAATAGCTAGGTTAAGTGGAATTTTTCTTTTTAATTTATTGAGGATTCTCCATATTTATTTCTCTACTGGTTGTACCAGTTTACACTCTGACCAACAATGAAGAAGTGTTCCTTAAGCTCCACAGTGTCTCCACCAATTGCTATTATTTGCTTTCTTGGAGATAGCTGTTATTTCTGGACTGAAATAGAATCTCTCTGTTATTTTAATTTGCATCTTGTCAATGGCCATCAATGTTGAACATTTTTTCACGTAGTTATTGATCATTTGTACTTCTTTATCTGAGAAGTAGCTATCCATGTGTCATGGTGTATGATTTGGCAAGGTGAACAGCATAATACAGGACATAACACTTTATAAGATGATTTATAATAGTTACCCAAAAAATCATATACAAGAGAGTACAGGAAATCTGTCCACACACTAAAGACCCAAGAATCTTGACCAGTTAAGGGCCTGGATAATGTCCTGCATGAGTCCAGCTAAAGACCTGGAGCCCATAACAATGCCTCCCATGAGTCACTTTGGAAGCCTAGAGCCCATGACAATATCTCATGCAGGCCTGTTTCACGGATCTGCACTGGGAAGGCCCAAAGGTCAATGATAGAATCTAGAAAATCTGTGCCAGCAGGATGAAGGACCTGTGTTAGCAGGTTGAGGGATCTGCACTGAAGCCAGGGAGCGATGCTCAGAAGAACCAGAGCACCCCCAAGAGGTATCACAGCCATCCTCAGCAACAGTGAGGTTCCCAGCTCGTCTGATGGTCAAGATGGCCGAGTTCCCATCAGGGAAGCCAGTGCAGCAAGCTTCTCCAGGTCTCAAGCAGGAGACCAACAGTGTACTATATTCCCCTCCAGAGCTAGGAAGTAATGCTCAGAGTGATGACTAGAGCTCCCCCAGAGAGTACCGAAACCATTCTCAGTGCCAACAAGGTCCCAAGCTCCTCGAAGTATGAAAACAGCCATGTTCATCAGGGAAGGCAGGGTGACAAGCTCCTCAAAAACAACCAACAGCTCCTTACAGCTTCTACCAGCTCCCAACAGCCTCTCTTCTCCAGTTTGCCTCTTATGTTGCTGGCAACAATCCCCAGGTGGGCCTCCCACACCCAGCACCACACTTACTTAGTTCAGCTAGGGGCTCTAAGTTGAACACCAGTTGCCAGTCCACTACATTCCCTCTTTTCCATTGTCTATCTTTTTTGTTGTTTTTAAAAATTGTTTATTCTTTGAGTTCCTCATATAAGAGAAGTTATGTGACATTTAAGCTTGAATGCCTTACTTTTCACTTAGCATTTTGGTGTCAAGGTGCATTCATTTCCCTATAAAAGACCCAAACTTATTCTTGTTATGACAGAGTAATACTCTATGATGTATAAACACCACGTTTTTTTAATCTGTTCATCTGCCAATGGATATCCGTAAGCTATTGTCAGCTATTTTTTCCACTGCTGAGACAAAATCCTGAACCACAGGGATTTGAAAGTTAACCCACAGGGATAATGAAAGTTAAAAGTGGAGAGGTTTATTTGGCTCACAGTTTGTTGAGGTTTAAGTCCATAGTTGCCTGACTCCAAGGCAGGGTGGTGTGGCAGAGGAGCATTCCAAGGAGAAAGTCCTTGAGGCAGGCAGGAGGCAACAAGCAGCAGTAGCAGCAGAAGCAGCAAGCAACCAAGCCTGCCTTTTCATTTCAACCAGGCTACTTGGCCTTCAGGTGTTACCACCGACACCAAAGTTGGGGCATCCTTAATCTCAGCATTACATCCTTAATTTCAGTGTCACACACGTAATTCCAGCATCATACCCCAGATCTATCCAGCTTTGAAAAGCCACACCTATGAGTGGATGAGACTTTTGGGACATATCCAGCAACAAGCCATAGCACCAATTTCAAGATATCTTGATTTCTGCTAGTTTGGTGTAACTGTGAATAAACTGCTATCAAAATTCATGTGCCCATTTCTGTGGACCTGTCTGTAACCCTTTTGGGGGTGCAGTCACTGGATTTTACAGTAAGACTCTGTTCAGCATTGTAAGAAAACAGCAAATTATCTTCCTAAGTGTGCACACTATTTTGCATTGCCACCAGCAATGGATGCAAGTTCTGGCCACATATCCTCATCAATATTTGACATTGCCATGGGATCGTTTTATGTTTTGTTTTGTTTGTTTGATTGTCTTTGTGTTTTAGTCATTGTGGCAGATGTACAGGAGTGTCTCACTGTCATTTTAATTTTCAGTTACCCAGTGGCAAAGATATGAAGGAGTCTGTGACACTCAAGAGGCTGAGGCAGGTAGATCCCCTGAGCTGATGATAGGTTCAAAACCAGCCTGAACAATATAGCAATATGCTGTCTCAAATGAATGACAATGGAAAGATGAATAATTCATTAATTTTACCTGTTTTCAAAATCTTTCCAATTATAATCTCACTGTTTAGTTTTCCCTTCCTTATGCTTGGACACTGTAAGTGCCTTGCTGTTTTTTACTACCTCATGAGCCTATAGAGGAGAGTGCTACACCTAAACCCAGACTCTACCTCCATTATCTCCTTTGTTTCTGAGGCTAGACCCAAGTTGCATGAATCCCCAGGGGACAAAATAAAAGTGTAACCCTGAAAAACTACAACCATAAGAATTTTATGATTCTGCCCACAAGTGTTGAGAAAAATAAAAGGGATTTATATCGACATGAATACCAGGAATAGAAGCATTATGATATCAAATTAGACTAAATTAGGTGATGTAAATAGGCTAAGGAGAGATTCTGGGTGATGTGTGTTCACTTCAGGAGTAACTCTCACTTTCTTTGGTTTAGTTGATTTAGTCCTATATCCTAAAGTGGCCTACACTGAAAAGGTTATAATTTCCTTTATGGTTAAAGTAAACACTGAATAAAGTGAAAGTTACATTTTCACTTCTTTCTTAACCCAAATTTACTGTTTTATTAATGAATTATCCATCTACATAACTGCAAAGAAACTTAGCATAAGATGATACCTCTCAAAAGTAAATAGCACCAGCGCTACCCTTATACTAAACAGAAGTTTGAGCACTGAATGCATTCATAAAAACCAGCCCCTGACCTCAAAACACGAAGGAAGTTCTGTTTCCTTTTTATCCAGCAGCATTCACTTGTGATATTGATCTCTGTTTTGGATGTGGCATTTCAAAAATATTTTATATATCAATTTTAGTAATACTTGTAAACATTATCCAAAGTTTTGTGGAGAAACTGAAGCCATACTATGCCAGAAATGTTGAGGTCATCCAAAAAATTTACTGTGGTAAA
>NW_004955420.1:20088164-20089853 GCF_000276665.1 Chinchilla lanigera | reverse complement strand
CTTCATGAGAAAGAATTCATGGAAAGGTGGTTTACCAAAACTAACTTAGGATGCCACTGCCAAGAAGGGGGAGGGGTCTTAGTACAGAACTGAGAGGCGAAGTAGAAAAAAGTAGGACAGCAAAAAGTTCAGAAAAGTGCTCACTTCAATGACAGACATGTGGCACAAATAAACATTTTTGACGATTCAGATAAGGCTTATAGATGAGAAACAAAGAATTTCAAAAGACTCTTTGAAGTCTGCCGAATCTGCCTGGAGGTCTTATCCATGTACATTGTGTTAATCCAGATTTAAATAACAAATGTAATGATAAAGAAGAGGTGATGAGGAGTCTTGTGAAATCATCGCTTTCCATCCCAATTTGAGGAGCGAGGGGATGAGTAGGGAAGGAAAACTGGGAGAGAAGTTACCATATGCTTGATCAGTTTGTACATCCTGACTCATAATATGTAGTTTGTAGTGAAATAATTGCTACCCAAGGTAGCAATTTTAAGGCAGCTTATGTTTTCATTTATAAAATACTCCATGTGATCTTACCGTAATGTTAGAAATGAAAATGCATTTTTACATACTTTTATAGGAAAAATACAATTAAGTAGCAATTTACTGGGAGTGCATTATTTGAACTCTACTGTAAATATCTGATTTTCTATGAGATATTATTTAATTGAGTAATCCTATTTAATATCTAGATAAGAATGTCAGCATTTTAATGTATGATATATGTGAAGCTAATAGAAATGGAGAATATCAACATGATCAAGACTATTTGTCTGAGACACTGAGAGATATATAAACTGTAGTGGAGTAAATGCTTTGCTTTGTAAACATGTACCTCACTTATAAATTTCAAGGAAAGTTCTCTGCCCTCTAAATCTCAGCCTCAGGCCAAGTTTGACAGGAAATACCTCCAAAGCTAGAGGGTAGAAGACATGATATCTTTGCTTATTTTGTGTTGGACATAACAAAATCTCTGAGGCTACATGTGTTATAAAGAATAGTTTGCTTATATTGCAGCTCTGGAGGTGAAAGCCCAATATCAAAAGGCCCCATTAATTTGGCCTATGATGAGGGCTTTCTGACTCTGTCACAACATAGCAGACAGCACCCATGACAAATGCATGTGGGAGAAAAGGCATATACTGAGTCAGGAGGCAGGAGAGACCCAGCTTGAGCGTTCATGCGAACCCACTCTTGCAGGTTCTAGCCTATTCGGTTGAGATCAAACCCACTCCATCAGATCAGCTTAATCCCTTCCTAGAGCAGCTCCTCTGTCTTCTTTCACTACGTCTTGCCTCTTACATCCTGTTATATGGGGGGATGAGCTTCTACCACATGAATCCAACATGGATTCATGGAGGGACAAACCATAGTACATGTCTAGTATGGAGGGACAAACCATAGTACATGTCTAGTACCACTGCCATACTTGAAGCAAATGTCATGGCCTATACTTAAGACTATGACAAGTAGATTTGCAACTGGTTTACACCTGGGTTGCACTAAAACCTGCATGAGAGATCGTGTGCGAAAAGGGGTACTTAAAACGTCAAGGCGACCCAATCCCGGAGGCCAGGACGCGAGAACAAAAACCCCGGTGACACTGCAGACTGAGTTTCTAGGCGCTGGGAGGCCCAGGGGACGGGCGGGGCGAGCAGGCCCTCGGAGCCGGCCGAGCAGGCTCCCCCA
>NW_004955420.1:20021306-20088064 GCF_000276665.1 Chinchilla lanigera | reverse complement strand
ATCCCAGAGCTTAAATTCTTTCCTCCTCTGACAAGAATAGAGTAGAAATAGCCATTTGTATCATTTATGGAACAGCTACTTTAAAGTGGTCTGGAGGTGATCTGTTTTTAATTTGCCTATCAAGTTACAGTCTTCCTTTAGCTTGCCTCTATCCCCTAAGATACAGTGGGAAGAACATTGAATTAAAAATCAGTTGATCTGGTTCCAAATCTACCTCTGATGAGCTGCGGACATTTTAGGCAAGCTACTTAATCTGATTCTCAACTTCTACATCTTCGAGAAAAGAATCTTGGGCTGGCATTATAGTTCAGTGGCACAGCGCCTGCCTGGCAAGGGCAAGGTCATGAGTTCAGTTCCCAGTACCAAAATAAATAAATAAATAAATAAAAATGAAAGAAGAATATTAACACTTTGCAAACTAACCTAAAGTACGAAATTATGAAAGAGTATACTGCAATTTAGTCTTTCCATCTAGAATGAAATCAGTAGACTTCTAAGCCATAATCAAAATCTAATGAGAGGAATATATCAGAGGAAAGAAACATGGAGTTGCTGATGCTTCTCTCCTTTCCCAGTCTTTACAAACCTCAATGATAGCAGGTAGCTATTTGTAATGAATATACTTCTCTCCAAGTTTGATTTCAAAGTTTGCAATAAGTCCTGCCGCAGAGGCACGTTTTGGAATAATGCAAAAACAAACACCTGGAACTAAAACATTCATCCTCACTTACTAAAAAGCTAGGAAAGGCCATGGTAGTATTTTCTCCCTAGTCTTGAAATGGATGAGGACTTCCTTGAAGTTCACCTCTCCTCACCATCTCCTTACTGTAAAAATGCGTCTGCCTTCTAAGGAAGTCCATTGTCCTCAAAACTGGACAGAATCATTCTTCACAGCTTAGGTTCAATTCAGTGTAAGGTCACCTCCTTTGGATTTCTTTTTCTCTCAGTCAAAGCCTTTAATATTTCTTCGTACTCTTTCTTTGAAAGTGCTAGAAGTTGTTTTGTACCAATTGCCTTTTTCCCTCTCAGAAACAGACCAGTTGGCCAATGGAAAGTAAAGAAGCTTAGGGCCAAAATTAACTTTCATATCAGACTAATGAAGCACACGAGTTATCTAGAAGAGCAGGTTCTTTGAGTGGCAGTGTAACAGAATAAGAAAAGTAACCTTCAAGTAGGATGGGGGATCCTATGCCATGTCCAAACTCAGCATCAACTTTCTGTGCTATCAGAGACAGATTATTTAACACTTTGATGTATTCTTTTGAGAAATTTAGAGGTGAGAACCAGATGGTTGCTCAGCCTTCTATGTTGTATATTCTGAATAAAGAGTACATTCTGTGTGTGTGTCTATAAGAAAGAATTATTGGCATATTGAGAATAGGTTGAGCCATGGCCATTAAAATGAATCCTGTGTTGATGGAGACCACTAGAAAGCAGCCCTGAGCAGGACTTCAATTAACTAATTGGCTTTTCATGTTTACCTGCGGGTCTGTCCAAGGCCTTGGCTCCTTGTCTGGAAATGGGCAATGGACTCATAGTTAGTGAACCTCTGTGAGTCACTAATCCCCACTAAGGCCTCCTAATAGTGGATGAAACTGGAAAGCCTCAAAGGATAAGATAAGGTCACAGCCAAAGACACCTGCATCCAACCTCAGGATACAACCTAAGGACTGTAGCCTCAGGTGTCTCATTACTGGTCGATTAATTTAATGCCTTACTTGGAGAAGATCTTGAGTGTTTCTGTCCTTGCCTTTCTTGAGTACTCCTCTCTCTTCTTCTGATAACTAAATAAATATGGGCCACCTAGAGAAGGTCTTAGTCTTAGCCCTGAGAGAATCTCGAATTCTGGGAGAGGGTTTTGATCCTCCAGGAGCCCTGAAATCATTTCATTTGCCTCTTTTATATAGCTTTTACTGTTCACTCATATGGAAGATTGCAGACCTGATCAGTCTGCAATAACCAGAAGATCTTATTAACCTGATACGGTGTTATTGTCAAAAACAGATATCCATGATCTTGAAAAAAACAAGTGTGAGAAAAGTATTAGTAAATTTGATTCTCTAGAACTGTGAGCCCTATGATTGCTGGATAGCGAAAAGGCCATCCCTGAGGCATTGAAAGAAAGTTCAAGTGAACTGGACTGGCTGGAGTTTTAAAAAGGATATCATCTGCTACTCAGATCTTTCAGTGATTATTGAAATCATCATCATGTGCTGTATTTTACTGGTGTCACACTAGCATTAGATACAGTGGGTACTTCTGTCATTTTCTCTTGCCAACTACAGAATTAAGGGAGAATGTTGTCACCTAGTAAGTAGAGATTTGTTTCACTTGACACTATTAGTTCAGAGATCACTCATTCTTGTGATGATGTAAAACACTGAGCCGACATATATACATCCAAAAGAAGTTCATATGCAAACACCCCATCTCTTATGTAGACTCATGTAAATGAAAGAAACAGTTAAAAATGATAAGCCCCAATAGAAGAAATGCCAATTACTCAGAGAAGGCAGATATTTCAAGTGAGAGCATAAAGCAGGAATTGTGTGGAGCAAGAGGCATATATAATGGGTTTTGAGGGCTGAGCTAGTTTTGCCCTATGGAAAAGACAAAATGTGGGAAAAACAGAGATGCTAGAAAGCATATCACCTGTAAGAACAAAATTAGTGCTCGCATCAAACACTTACCAGCTGCTTACCATGGGCTAAAATCTTTGGGTACATGGTCTTAGTGAATTCTCGTAATTCTAGGGCATTGGTTCTTTAGCATTCCATTTTCAGATGGAGAAACAGGAGATTTTATGAAGAGGAATGTGGTGTGCAAGCTCAACCAGATCCCTGAATCATGTGAGGAAGAGGAAAAATATCTGAAGAGTTAATTGTGTTTTGAAAATGAACATGCTGGAATACTAGATTCTCTCAGCAAATCAGAGCTAAGAGGAATTTGAATGAACTAAATAAGAAATAAAAAGTAAGATCTTCTTCATACCTAAAATCAAACAAAATGGGACAAAGCTATGCCTTATATGGTATGAAAGATAGTCCCAAATCAGTGTTCTCTGAGCACCCTAGTTAATTTTAAAGTGAAAAATGTCTAGGATGTGAACACCTTTCCTAATTCAACTCTCTACTATGGAGATGAAACAACTGAGGCTGAAAGAAAATTGATCCTGTAAAAATGTTTCATTTGATTCAAGTTTCAAATGAAGAGTAAGTTATCTGGACTTGTGGTTGTGCAATTCTTGCCAATATCCGTACCCTAAAGGGAAGTGAAAACTGAACACGATAGTAAAATCATAAATCCCCTGCACTCATGCAGTTTATATACTGCTCAGAAAACAATTAAACTGTGCTGTAATCATACTAATGTGAGTCTATGACTCCACAGAGTTGGTTGGTAACCAGATGTTCATGAAGCATTTAGCCCAGGCATATCCTTGAAGTGGGTGTATATTAATTCCCCACTAAATGTTTTGTCAATAAAAGATGCACCAGCACCTCAAAGGGTTTCTGTTTTCACAGAAATCACCGATGTAGTTTAGATTTTTCTTCTTTGATCAGTTGTTCAACAATTAATGTCCTCAAAACCACATCATATTTAAAATGAGCTTCAAGAAACAGCTATTTTGGAAAATATCAATTCCTCTTTATCGTTCTTTCTTCCCTTAGTAACATCGTGATTAAGTTTGGTTGATTATCCCAGGAATGGTTATGCAGAAATATGGTTGATAGCTAAAATATATTTCACAAAGGACATCTATTTCAGGTCTCTACGAGTTAAATTATTAATGTTTCTTTCCAGTTTTTGAGTGAGATCATGTAGCTATAATTTATTATTCTCATTTTTATCTTTGCATTTATACCATTTTGATAAAATCGGAGGAGGACTGGAGATACCTACTTTACTTATTCTGTGGTGATGAATTTAAGTTCTGAAACATTTAACAGAGCATGTCACTCAGTGCATTGATCCAGCGCGCATGTTTCTAGCACCCTCTGGTACTGTCGTGCTGGAATCTTACAATCACAATGATATTTCTGTCTGAGCCAAAGTTTAGATGCTTACTTTGAAAACAAACCTAGTGATTTTGCCTTTTTCAGCTACAGAGGAAATTTTCAAATAAGATTTAAAACCAGTGGTGTTTCAGAAGATAAAAGTTCACAAATTAGAAACAAAATTTATACACTACAATATATACTTTAGCAATTTAAAACAGCTTCTCTCCGCAACGTCTAAGTGATTTCTGCCTTCCACTTTTGGCATATTCCAGTTTATTTGTCAGCGTAGGTCATGTCAGTCAGTCTACCCATAAGTATTAATCCTCATTTTGACAATCCAACATATAATTTTAAATATGCTTAATAAGTCATTGATGTTTAAGGAAGCCCCTTCCAATAATTACCATTAAATTGAAGTTTGAATTGATATAGAACTTTTTGCAAGGATTTCAGTGGGAAATGAATAAAATGATAACTTTTATCACTTAAAATATAACATTTATTACCACAAGGAATTTTAAATGAGTGACTATAAGAATGAAAATGCATCTCTCACATATGTTTGCTGGTGGTGTAATTCAAATTCATCACACATTATTGAAAAGAAATGCCTACTCAATAAACCACCAAATTCTTGTTTTCCCTAGTTTCATCATAATTTTATTTTATATTTACAGATTTAGATTTCTAATGCAAGGGTCTTGCTGAGGGAGGGAGGGATTAAGGAAGAGAAACGGTGTCTGGAAGAAAGGAATCCGATAGCTGATGTAGAAGACAATAATTAATAAAGCTAACAGGATGTTAAAGTCTTCCAGAAGAAATTCTTGCAGCCTGCTTTGCGTTTTGGGGGTGCCGTGGTCGGGTTTGAGTTTGCAGATCTCTGTAGTTCCAGCCTCTTCTCGTCCTGCTCAGCATCCTGGGACAAATCTTCAGGTTCCAGGGTAACATTTTTTGTCGTCTTAGGTCTACAATTCAGTCCTGCGGAGAAGTTGTTTAACAGTTCCTGTGTGGGGCAGGAGAGGGAAAGAGAAGAGGAAGAGAATGATGAAGAGAAGGGAAACCTCCTTTGGAAAATAGACTTGATTACAGTCCAAACCCAGCTTTCACAGCTGTGCAGGTTTTGTTAGCTTAAGAACCATTTCATATATAAGAAATAATAACGGTAGTTGCTATACTTTGAATGCGCAAATATTTCTGTGAGTGTTCTGACCCTGTAAATTTTAAACGCACCAAGATAAATAGATGATAAAGACAGTTTTACGAGGATGAAGGATGTGCCAATAATTTAACTTAATTTTCATACCATGAGCTACAGTGTGCAACGAGTCTTACCGTTTTCACAAAACAAACGTAAGGGAAGCAATACCTCTCACAATCGCAAGCACATTTGTCCTTTTGGCAAGCCTGTTTCCTCTCCTACCCTACATTGGACTAGGTCCGAGCTTCAGCACCAGGGCCAGCGACTCCCGTGGGCAGCATGGGGATAGATGCTATCATCCCTTTGTACTCAACTTGACCTGGGTTTCCCAATTTTCTTAAATGCCTGGGAGGAACTCAGCTGAAGGGTTACTGATTGCACTCCTCCGGCAAAATTAAGGTGAAGGAATTCTAGACTTTGAAAGTTTTCCTGGAAGCTTTGGTCACCTGGAACTTTTTACGAGAGCCAAACACCTGTTAAGGCTAAACGGAGGTTGAGGAACCCAGGAGAGAGAAAAGAATACGTGGAGGGAGTTTCTTTACCTTCCGCTTTTCTTCGGGAGCAAGCATGTACTTGAGCAGAAACTGGGCGGCTCGCTTCTTCGAGACAGCAGCCTTGTACTGGCGCAGAAACAGGGTGTGTCCATCCTGCGAGGGCGCGCCAGTGACACCGTCCAGGGCCAGGATGATGGAGACCGCGGCCAGCGCGCACTGGAGGCGGCAGGACAGCATCTCCGCGGAGCCGGCAAGCTGACCTGGAGAGCAGTGGATCAAACTCTAGATGAGGATCTGCAGGCAGCAGGGACCACTCAGGACTCCTACTGCAGCTAGTGGGCTCTCCACAAGCTCCGCCCTTTTTAAACTCTCTCTCTGACGTCAAGGTAGCCGGAGCCCCCAGCGCTTTTAGGCACCATCAGCTTTGCAAAATCAATCACAGAAGTGAGGGGAAGTGATAACATCTAAAGTGGTTTACCTAAAAAAAAATCTACACACATGCACGCACCATTTCACATGCCACTCTATACAAACAGTCATTTGTTTTCACTCAGTGCCACCAACATATACCTTCCACAGTGTCACTCACACATGTGCACACTCAGTTACACACACAGAGGCTCACACACTTAGCCTTTAGGCGGCGAATATGTGATCGCACACAGATGCATATATATAAGTGTATGCAAGGGCTCCACTTATTCTGCTCAACCTTTCCAGAAAAACCAAAGAAATGCACTTGTACCTGTGCACACCGGTGAAGTTGAAAATCGTTCCTCCAAGAACAGATTTCAGAGGGAACCAACTCCTCTGCCAATGCTCTGTACAGAGCATTCTAGACAGAGGCCCCCAGAAGATGTGATGGGTTCTAAAACAACTTCACACGCCTCTGTAATGAGGGGGAAGCTATCTGTACCTCATCCCCATGCTTTTTCTTTCTCAGCCTCTGTTTCTTTCTTGAAATCTGAGAGATTTCTAATCTACTTTCTCTGTGAAAAAAGATTAATAATAAGGACACAAGGACAGAGAAGGAGACAGAAAGAGAAAGAGAAAGACTGACCTTGTTCTGCTCCCTAAAATCTTGGAGCTGGAAGACCATCTCAGAAATTATCCAGTAATTCTCATACATTGAATGACTAAACCTTAGAGATAAGGAGCACGGTGTTCTGACTCACATACTACACCACAGACTACAAAGACCAGAGCTCCATGCCCCAAGGCCAGGGCCATTTCCATACAACTCAGAGATTCCTCACAGAATCTTGGCCAGAAAGAGTAGTTCTAGGTTACATCAGGAATCCACAAATGGATGCAGCACAGTCCAGGAGACTCCTCCATGCGTGTAACAATAATTGAGTGTCTGTGTGGATAAAGGATCCACAGACTAGGAAATCCAGTCCCCTCCTCTCTCAGCCACAGAGAAAGTTTAAAAAACAGTACCTCAGTTTCTAGCTGTCATTGGGCTGAGTGTTTGCTCTCCAGACCAGAATTCTGACAGTTTTGTTTGTTTGAAACATTTCCTTATGCAGGAAAGATCAGCTAATTTCTTGGCATAGACCAGTCACCCCTCCAGGAGGTTCAAGGGCTAATATTTTATAAGCATCAGAGAAGCCAATATTAGATTAAAATAATGCTACATCCCCAGAAATCATGCGAAGCTGAGAACTGTCAAATTCTGTCATCAGGTATGCATCATAACTTAGAATATTCTCAATATTTAGACCCAAACCAGAGTGCTAAGAGGGGGGAAAACTTGGGAGGGGCCCTGTGTGGCTTGGATATTGGTCATTATCTCTTTGATATCTGTAAGAACACACAGTAAGGGGTGTTGAAGCTTCCAGGGCTTCGAATTCTAGGCAAGATTACGCACATAGTAAGGCAGTACAAAGTCACTCTCAGAATAGCCTGAAAGAGCAACAAATCTAAAGTCTTGCATTTGAACTGTGGGAAATATGTTATAGCTCTATTGATCCTAGAATGCTCCCTCGCCCTAGGCTGGGGACCCAGAGTGTAATTATACCAGCCTAACTGTCCTGAGGCACCTCCAAATGCTCTCCTTCCCTGATCCCAACTTTGGTGCTTCAAGGCTTCCTAGAGCAGGAAAGGAGAGGTTTCCTCAAACAGGCTCTCTCTTTGTGTGGGCTGTCCTTCTGTGATCTCTCTTCCCTCCATCCTTCTTCCTCTCCCTTTCCATCCTTCTCCCCTCCCTCCCCCAGGCCCTGCCCCTCTCCTTTCATAATCCTCTTTCTCCTCCACACCTTCTTCTCTGTGCTTTTCTTTCCCCCTAACCTTTTTCTAAATTTCTGTGTCAGAATCTTTCCATGCAATGTTTCTTTTGTCTTTTCCTTCTCCTCATTGCCCTTTTCCTTCATGCTCCTCAGATCCACCCTGACTTCAGTCTACTGTGATCCGATGGCTCCTTTCTGCCTTCTCTACACAACTTCCTCCCTTTGGCCTGGTGAAGTCCACACCATCTCAGTTTCTGCTTCTGTGTCCCCTCTTGTCACGCTCCTTCCCTTTCCCCTTCTCTCCTCAGTGCACCTCAAAGAGAAAACTCCTGATCTCTACTTGTTTATGCACGTCCTCACAATGTGAGTCTGAGTTCTCAGGTCCTTTCTGAACTGCTTGGACTGTACAGGAGCTGATTTCTGGGGTATGTGTTTGTGTTTCTTTTATAATCCTTGGGTTGTTATGAATCTAAGATTCACTCAAAAGAGAAGAGCGTAATAAAAGAAATCAACAATTATTCCTTAAACTCTCCTGGGTTTTAAGATTATTCTGTTCAGTTTTAGCATGTTGCTTGGCTTAGGAGTAAAGCTCTTCAGCATTTCCAGCCTAACTCCTGTGCAGTTAACCCCAAGCATCTCTCTTCCAAAGAGAATATTAAACTGGGTTGTACTGGGAACCCTATTTCCCAGACCATGGTCACCAAGAATCACCTCCTTCCATCCTGTGCAACCTTTCATGGGTCACAAACCACTCTGTCACCCAACACTTTGGGGATGAGACTCTCATCTCACAGGGGGAGGCTGAGGACCTCAAAGCATGAGGGTCTAGTATGGGGGCACCTTAGTGACATCGTGCAGATGAGAAGGGGATCTTGGGATACAGGGGTGGGGGAGAAAAAGAGAAGTAAAAAGGATGAGAATGTGATTTGTACATGTCCAAACGTCCCATGATAAATGTACTCATTATGTATCACAAACATGTACTAATGAAATAAATAAATTCTTATTATTGGAGAAATAAACCAGGGCACTCTGGCAGGAACTAGTATAACCAATGGACAGTGTCACCCCAACTTAGAAGGTTTCATTCACCTCTGACTCAGAGACACCAGAAATGCCTGTCTATGCAATCTGATGTGATCAGCTGCCAGTATGATGAGTAGAATCTTTTTTAATATAAGAAACAATTAAAATTTGTGAGCAGTCTTAATGTCCACTACTAAGAAATCAGAAAAGGAGAAAGCATCTACAGGCAGAGGCATCTGAATTCTAGCTTGGTTCTGCCACAATCGGCTGTGGGACATCCTCTCCCTCCTTGGTTTCCTCATTTGCAAACATAAAACTTCAGCAGGTGGTGTTTGTGCTTCCTTCTGTTACAGACAGCTGAGTTAGATAGAGCTATTACAGGTAGTCAGACAGGGCCAGGCCCTGGAAGAAGCCAACATGAAAGACAAGATAAGATACCTGTAGGCCAGACCTCAAGACAGAGGACTAAACAAACACACCCTCTTACCTCCCTAGGGATGGACATCAGGGATTGACATTCTAAATAGGTAGCCATCACCTTGAAGAGTCTCTAACCCAACCCCTTACAGGAAGAGCCCCTGTTCTGTATTCATGCCCTCTTGCTAGTGACTTGCTTCCCAGTTTGAACCCAATTTAATCAGTTCTTCCTGAACAATTCTTATTGGCTGACCATAGTTTTGTCCCTTTTCCCCTACCTTGGACCCACCTCACCTCATGGTATTGCTCTATAAAGTCCCAAGAAAAAACAGAGTCTTCTGTAACCTACTTGCCCCCCCTTTCTGTCCCTCTCTTGAACTGAAGCTTTCTTTCCCTCAATAAATACATTCTGCTCTTAACATCCACTGTTCCTAAAGTTCATTTTTCGATTTTAGAGAACACAAACTCCTCCCACATATCATTCAGTTTCAGAGTTTTAATTTTCCTGTATCACTTCCAGCCATGATAATCAAAAAGTTTAAAATAAAAGGGTAAATTACAGTGTACTCTGAAGTTAAATGCCCTCATTTTTCTCTAATTGAGGTCTTTATATTGCAAAAGAGCTTAGTTTTTGTGTAACATGGGAGAAGACCTGGTGCAGAGGACATTTCATAGGCTTGTTGGAAAATCTGCTCTGAGTGTTGTATCTACCACTGACCTGTTATACCCATGAAGACCTTTAGTTTCTCTCTTTGTAAACCTGACTTGCTCAAATTTTGTCTCATAATCAGTATGGAAAAACTGTTTTATTATGTGAGATGTCAGTGACACAGCAGTAAGCTAGACACGCAGAGTCCTAGGAAGAAAGACAAACAATAATAATTAATTTTGCTCTTGCTCAAATAATATTACATGTTAAAATGTATGTGGGTCAAAGCATAGCACACAGCATGACTGTAGCAGGGGAACCTCTCTGAGGAGGACTCCTGTGAGCAGAAACCTACATGAAATGAAAGAGTTGGCAACACATATATCCATTAAATACTCCAACCTAGGACCTGAGGTAGCAACAAGGCTGGAGACCCAGAACAGAGTGGATGAAGCCGAGAAGGCCGGGTGGCAAGAACACAAGGCAGGTAGGAGAGCCTTGAGGAACTTCTGTATCAATCACTGGAAGATTTGGAGCAAGAGACTGACTTAATTTGGTTACATTTAAATAGTGCCTTTAGATCAGTGCAGAATTCTCTGTACAAGGGCAAGAGGAAAAACAAGGAAATGACTTAAGTGTCTAAAAATCATTGAACAGAGGAGCCAGGGCAAAGGAAACTCATTCTCCCATCAATGCCCACGCCCAGGTAGGCTGGCCTGCATGAAGACACCTCAGACCTCCTCAGTCTCAGCCTCTGTAGCCAACCTCCAGGCCATCTCACCTCCTGAGTTCCCAAGGCTGGGAGGGTGCGGGTGGTTTGTGGTTCTTCCTGAAGATTGCATAGTCTAGATTAGGTCACATGAGAAAAGACAGTATTAAAGCATAGAGGGGTGGTCATGAGGAAGATGAAGATGACCGAGACTTGAGGTGTACCTTGAAGCAAGGAAGACAGGCAAGTTGATAGTTTGTTTGGAGATCAAGTTAAGGAAACAACAGGAGCCATAAAAGCCTGCAGCATCACCCAGACAGTCTGTAAAGCACTGTCAAATTCCACAAACTCCTGAGAGGACACAAAAATGAATTTATGATACAGAATTCTGGAAATTTTCCAAACAATAAACTTTTTCATTGTCCGAATAGAAAGGTGAGGCCTAAGAACAACAGAGCAGAGCAGAAAGAATCATGGCTTGCATGTCTGCAGGCATCCACTTCCATGCTCACTTTTCTCCTGCTTAAAATGGGCTGATAATCCTGCCTCTCACGAGAGAAGATTTAAGATCCAGGTCAGACACAGTGGGTGAAAGTGCTTGGGACTCGCTAAAACATGAGACTGTTAAGGCTGGGTTTCAGAACAGTGCCTCATGCAGAGGCAGCCAGTCCTAAGTCAAGAGTGATAGTCAAGGAGCCACCCAATCACTCCAAGAGCCCAGGTGTCCCTGTCGATGCTCTGATCCAACTGGGCAGGTAGGCCTTCCTCATCCTGGGGATGTGGGGCTATGAGCTGGAGCTCAGGAAGAATTCTTCCACAGAAAGGAGTAGAAGCAGCAGGTGCATGCTGAACTCCCTTTATGAGGAAACAGTCTTTTCTCTCTGACCTACATTTATCTTAGAGACACAACATATTAAAATTTGGAAACTATTCACTTTTTGTGGATATGTACTTATTGAACTATTTTCTAGGTTTATGTCTGACTTAAAATCATAGGAAAAGGAGAACAATAACTCACACAGGGGAGGACAGGCTGGTTGGGATGTGCAGTGGGACTGGGGGCAGGTATGTGAGAATACAGATTGTCCTGCCCAAGGGCAAAGATGCCTGGTTGACCATCTCATGGAGACCCTTCCTGCTTAGTATCCATGTGAACACAGAGTCCAGGAGTGAGAACCTGGAGCCCTCTAAGTCTTCCATTCTGTAGAAAGAGGCCCAGCGACTGCCTCTTTAGATGCCCATCACAGAAGATCCAGACTTCCCTGCCAAGCTGGATTTTGCCAATTTCCATAAAATCAGGACCATAGCAGTAATAGAGAAGGAAACCCACGCAGGTTTAGCCTCTTTAATGAGGAGAGATAGCTACCTGCATTCAGGCTATTTTCTCTTTCGGGAACACCTTTGAGCCACCTCTGAAAGTGAAGATCCCTCAGCTTCTTGCAGGATGTCTCTAAGGTAGAATCAATGAGGCCCTCTCCATGCCCACGTTGTATCACATGCACCCCAGGTGGAAATCCTCACAGATGGCTTCGTAGTTCTGCTCTTTTGGAGTCTGTAAGCCTCATCCTTAAGCATAGAGGCTCACTGAGGGTGGAAAACTGACTCAACCAAGTCTGTACCCTCCTCTGAGAGCCTAAAAATGTTATGCATACCGCAGTTTGTTGGAAAATGATGGCTGAGTTGATGGCAAACTTTTCTTATGTGAGTACATGAGGTCTTGTGGATTCTGCATGCAGAACAAGCTTCATGAACCTCAGTTACTGAGGACAACATTACTGAATGTACTTGCCAGACATAGGGCCCTAGGAGGTGGGCTCCCTCAAAAGCACAGATCTATGGATGGCTTAGTCCTCTCCAAACATGAGCAAATAAAAATTTTTTAAGACTCTAAGCATTGTTCAGTGGGATCACTCCTCTATTCCAACAACTAACTGCCACTGTCATATGAATACACTGATAGAATGACTGATTATGTCAGAGTTTTGCTCAATGCTGGAGGCCCCCGGATGAAACATTACTGACCCCTGAAACAGGCATACATTCCTGGCATGCAAAGACATGAAAGGCGAGGCTCAACAGTTTCTGGGCAGGGGGCATGGTAGCTGTGCTGTGTCAGTATCTCTGAGACCAGGGAGAGGAGGATCCAGGTTTTACAGATAGTGCACAGCTGGGCTGATGTCAGAGCTCTCTCTGACCCTCCAGCACACTCTCCTGAGGTGGGGGGAGGTAAGGAAGCTCCCTTCTTCATTCTCCAGCTTGCCCTCCTGTCTGTCTCTCCAGAACCTGGAGAGAGATTCTCTGGCTTATGCCTCATGGATTCTCAAAGAAAATAAACTCAGCCATGTTCTGTCAGTCTGTGCCACCACAAAATTGACTTCCCACCTGACTACATTCTTTCCTTCTTAAAACAAGGAGTTAAACCTGAGGATTTTCCAAGAGCCTACCCAGTGCAGTCAGGAAGGGGGGGGGCTACCTTGATCAAACTTTTCAATCCATGCATTTGAGAAAAAAGGACATAAACCAGTGGTCTGCTCCCTGGAACACCACAGAACAGGGGTAGAGATCCTCTCTGAGGATGATTGGAGAACGCTGCTTAGAGGCATCGTGATAGAAGCCACATTGACACAAAAGTGCCCCATGCAGTGAAGTTCCCTCCATAAGAGCTCCAATTTCTTCACACTTAACCTTATAAGTGTTGCTCTGATCCCTGGCTTCCTGATAACATTGCCGGAGAAACATGTTAAAAGCACGGGGACTTGAGTCTCAATGGCAAAGATTCTAATTCATGGGTCTGGACTGAGCTCAGACATTCGTAACTGTTAATTGCAGTCAGCAACTGGAGTTCAGGCAACCTGGAAAATGATGGGGCCACATCATCCCCTCCTATTTCATTCTGCTGGGCCACTGCTCTCCCCTCTCCATTTCATCTTTTCCTTCTCTCTCTCTCTCCTTTCCTTTTCTCTTCCCTTTTGTCTCCTTTCTCTTGCCTCTTTCAGTCTTCTCTCTCATCTCCTTTATTTTCCTATCTGCCTTCATCTCTTTTTCTCAGCCACAGCTCTTCTCTCCCTTCTTGGGAACCCCAGAGGTGACGGGTGTGGTTTTGCCTTATTAAGATTGAAGCACTCACTTCTTTGGCTTTTCTAAAAGTTCTCTACAAGTTGAGGAAAAAAAAGAGGAACAGAGTAAAAAATGGGCCCAACCCAAGACCAGCATCTTAGAATGATTCCTACTCCTCAGTTTAATATGGAAACACTGAAGCCACAGAAGAAGCAGGTCTCTCTTCAGACTACAGGATTAGTATCACAACAGTTTCTGTCTCCCTTAGTTCTGTATGTTCTTCCCATGACAGAAACATATTGCAGATTCCCTGGATCCCTTCCACTCATGCCCGTGGGATTATGGCATAAGATTGATAAATCCTGTCCTGCTCGCTCCCATCTAGCAGATTGCCCAAACCGAAACCCGGCACCTGGATAAGGGCACCCTTTTGTGGAGGAAGCCTTGAGGATTAACATGCATAGATCTGAGGACTGCATAGCTCTGGATTTCATGCCCTGTGTCTCCCTCCTTATCTTATACAACAGCCTGGCTTGCTCTTCTTTGCTGAGCTGTGCTGGCTACTTCAGCCAGCAGGAGTGGATGCGGCTGTTAACTGAACTCTCTTTCCCCCTGAGGGCTCCACTGTTAGAAGACGTCCTTATCCAAAATTTGAAGACAGATTTTACCCATTTCCTTTACTGGCCTTTTAAAAGCACCCACTGTGTAGAAACCACTCTGCTTTGTACTGGGGTTTCAAAGAAGTGCAAAAATTGTTCTTCCTTCTAACTTGAAGTTCTTGATCGCTTTGTGCCAGAGGCTGCACTGTGCATGCAGAGTTGACCCAAACACAAAACTGGGCTTCCAAAAGAAGCGACAGTGCACTCTGGTAAATCAGGGGGACTTCTGATTGGAGCTACAGAGTCAAAGAAGTGCCACCAAGATGGACAGCAAAAACCTCCGAACCCAGTGTCATCCCTTGAGGCAGATGGGGTCATGGAGTTCACGCATGCATACAGTCCTCCAGAAAGATGGTGTGTGGTACCGGGATGCTGTTTCACTGACAGTATGCTGCCATGAGGTTTCATAAGAAAAAACAAAAGAGCTCAAAAGGTAAAGAAAGTTCCGAAACAGTAGTCCTTGTGCAAAGGTTCCTCTTGCATGTAATTAGATCCCTGCCAGTATCATAAACCTGTATTTAAATGGATTTGACTTCTATAATTGATATCAAAATTCATGGGCCCAATCACCTTTTTTCACCTAAGGTATCAGTAGAAGCTTCTTTTAGAAGGTCCCCTGTGGCCCTAGGTAGGGAAGGGTGTTTGAGCAGATCATGCATATGTCAAGGGCTCCCTCCTGTGGCTATGCACGCCAGTACTGCTGTCCTTGAGCAGGGCTTCCTTAGCTCTGGGTCAACCACAGTGTTGCCCGAAGGACCTTTCCCTACCCTGCTGCTCTCCTATGCTGCTGTAAAGAGCCATACTACAGTCCTGTAGCTGCCGGCTTTCAAATTTTCAGACAGTGACTTACGTAAGAAAGACTTTTCATGTCATAACACAATGGACACACATGCCTAGACATGTTTCTTGAAACAATACTTAATTGCTGGCAGTAAACTCTGTTGTTTCCTATTCTCTTCTACTTCTATTTGTTTTTCTGTGTAACGCAGAGGTTAATTGTGTGACCCACTACTGAGTCATGAACCTGGTTGAAATACTTTGCACTTGATCAAGGCACGCTGAGATGCAGGCAGTACTGATACAGAGGAAAAATCTCCCAACCTGAAAGATATTTGGGACGAGTTTGTCTTCTCTAAAATTGAAGAATGAATTTTAGGAACAATGGAGGTTAAGAGAAGATATAATTATTGAGGGAAAGAAAGCTTCTGTTGGAGAGAGGGACAGAAGGGGGCCTGAATGGTTTGCCCAAGAACCTGTCTTTTCTAGAGATTTTTTTGACAAAACTACAAGGTGAGGCGGGTCCAAGGTGAAAAACATGGCAACTTGCCAGGTGGGCATGGTGTGGGACAAAAGTATGGTCAACCAATAAAATTACAAGTGTAATTGTTCAGGTAACATTGTTTACATCAGGATCAAATTGGGAAGTGAGTCTTGTAGCAAGTGGCCATGAATACAGAACAGGGTCCTTCCTTGTAGGGGATTGGGTTAGTAACTCTTCCTGGATTTTTAAAGGTGATTGTAACCTATTTAGATATCAGTCTCTGAGGTCTATCCCTAGGGAAGTATGTGGGCACATCCGTTTAATCTTTTGTCCACAGCTGGAGGTGTCTGTCTCCCCCACATTTGCAATGTATCTCATCTTCTGCACTAGCTCCTTTGAGGGCCTGGCCCTGTCTGACTACCTATAATATTTTTAATTTTTCTATTTAACTCAGCTGCCTATAACAGTAGGCCCTTTGGAGTTTCTAGGCTGTGTACTCTCCCCATGGTTGCTCAGCCATGGTAGGTACCAGGCAACAATCCTTGCTGCCCTAAGATGCTAGTGCTTACCTCTTCTCTCCTTTCTCTTCTGTCCTTTCAGAATTTCTAACTGTAGCGCTGCTTAAGCTGCTGCTTGTTAAAACAGCAGTGTTGACTAACAGTAATGGGCGGAATGGTGGCCACTGAAAAAACACGTGAACATCCCAATCCCCAGAACCTCGGAATGTGACCTAGTTTAAGAAAAAGGAAACAGTTAGTGCTTAAAATTTTTTATGTTCTTATCAATTTTGCATGCTTATATCTGGTAATCTGAGCAACTGATTTGAAGATAACAATATGCAATGGAACTATCATGGTGAATTCCTACCATCTCGTCTAGTGAAACTCTGTATTATCTCTGTTTTATCTAATAATTATTTTCTTATTCTTTTTAATGGTTTGAACAATCTTCTGTTCTTACATTTGGTAATCTGAGCAACGTAGTTGAGGATAGCGATATGTAATATAACCACTGTTAATCGTATTATTTTGTCTTGAAATCCCGTATCACTTTAAATGTTCTTGCTTTGGTTTGTTTATGTTTGTGATACTAGTATGCTGTCATTGTTCTTTTGTTTTGTTTTGTTTTGTTTGTTTCTTTGTTTTTCATTTACTACTCTCTTTAAAATAAAATTAAAAAAAAAAAAAGAAAATTGAAGTGTAATAAGTTACAGATCTCCCAATGGGCTCCCAGTGGACTCATCCCTAAATTCAAGGACAAGCATATTTAGAACAAAAGACAGACACAGCAGAAAAGACGGGGGAGGTCAAAGATAGATACAGAAGTAATGCAACTTTAGGCTGAGGACCACTTGAAGTCACCACGTGCTAGCCATACAGCCTTCACATTGGTACCCCTCAGAACGGCAAGAGAATCAACTTCCAGCTTTTTAACCCACAGGTTGTGTAATGTACTGTAGTAGCCAAGGAAATCACAACTCTGACCTCGCCTCTCCCCTCACCAGGAAGCCATCCAACAGAGCTGGACGTGGCATCAGCTGTACTGTTTCTGGGTCCATGACGCCTCTCCAAACCTCAAGCCTCTCTACAAAGTCAGGCTACATGCTTTCTTCCCAAAAGCTAGACCCAGGTAATATGGTGTAGAATCTGGTTTTCGTTTTACTTATTTTTTCATCTTTAAATACATGTTTGCAGTACCACGTTCCTTGTAGAAATTCTGCGTGTGTACCCAGCATTTCTCGACTTTCCCCCCTTTTTGAATCTCATTTCCTTCCCTTCTCTCCTCTTACTCATGTCTTAGATTCCAAGCCATCTGTCAAAGCCACATCTTATTATGTCCCATTTTCTTTTATTTTGCACTTTATTTGCATATCAGGTTTCTTCTATGGGAGAAACCATGTGATATTTAAATTTGTATATTTAATTTACTTCACTTAACATTAGGGTCTCAAAGTGCATCCATTTTTCTGCAAATGACTTGAGTTTATCCTCTTTATGGAAGAGTAATACTCCATTGTGTATAAATACTTCATTTTCTTTATCCATTCATCTGTTGATGGACTTATGGATTGCCGCCAAATCTAGGTATTGTGATGTTGTAAATATGGGTATGCTTGTATCTCTATAATATGATGTCTTTAACTCTTTGAGGAAGATACCTAGGAGAGGAAGAGCTGGGTCAAATAGAATTTTTATTTTTAATTTGTAGAGGAATCTCCATACTGGTTTCTGTAGTGGTTGTACCAGTTTATGCACTCACCAACAATGAAGAAGTGTTCCTTTTGCCCCACAGTCTCTCCAGCACTTGTGATTATTTGCTCTCTTAAAGATAACTGTTCTTCCTGGACTGAAATGGAATCTCTGTGTTATTTTAATTTGCATCTCTTGAATGGCCATCAATTTTGAACATTTTTTTCATGTAGTTATTGATCATTTGTATTTCTCTATATGAGAAGTATCTATTCATGTGTTGTGGTGTGGGATTTTGCTAGGTGAACAATACAAGACAGGGCACATGTTCTATAAGATTATTCATAATAGTCACCCAAAGAATCATATACAAGAGCTTGCAGGAAGTCTGTCCACACACTGAAGATCCAAGAATCTTGACCAGTTGTGGGCCTGGACTCCACAGTAATGTCTTGCACGAGTCCAGCTGAAGACCTAGAGTCCATAACAATGCCTCCCATGAGTCCAACTGGAGGCCTAAAGTCCTTGACAACTTTTCATGCAGGGCTGTCTCATGGATCTGAGCTGGGAAGGTCCAAAGGTCAGTGGTAAAATCTAGAAAGTCTGTGCTATTGGGATGAAGGATCTGTGCTAGCAGGTTGAGGGATCTACACTGGAGCCAGGATACGACCCTCAAAATAAAAACCAGAGCTCCCCCAAAAAGTACCACAGCCATCCTCAGCAACAGTGAGGTCCCAAGCTCCTCCAATGATCAGGACAGCCAAGTTTCCATTAGGAAAGCCAATGTGACAAGCCTCTCTAGGATGAGAAGTGCACCATCTTCCAGTCTACACCGAGGAAGCAATGCTCAGAGTGAGGTCCAAAGCTCCCCCAAAGTGAACAAAAGCCATTCTCAGAGACAGCAAGGTCCCCAGCTCCTTGGAGTGTGAAAACAGCCAAGTTCATCAGGAAAGCCAGCATGACAAGCTCCTCCAAGAGAACCAACAGTCTCTCTCACCTCCCACCAGCCTACTTCTTCTCCAGTTCTCCCTCTTGTGCTGCTGGCAACAATCCTCAGGTGGGCCTCCCACACCCAACACCATGCTTACTCAGTTCAGCTGAGTGTTATACCAGTTGTCAACCCACCACATTATTACAGATGCCCATTTTTAATTGGGTTTTTTAATTTGGAGGTTCTCATTTTTTGAGTTTTTAGTATATTCTAATATTAATCCTTTGTCTGAGGAGTTGCTGACAAAATCTTTTCCCATTCTATAGGCTGTTTCTTTACTCTGTTGGTGGTTTCCCTTGCTGTGTAGAAGCTTTTTAATTTGATGTAACCCCATTTGTTAATTCTTGGTATTATTTCTTCTGGTTCTGTTCAGAAAGCCTTTGACTGCCTATGTGCTTAGGAGTTTTATCTACTTTGTCTTCCAGCAGATTTTTTCTGTTTTAAGAAATTTAGATCTTTGATCTATTTTGATTTTAGTTTAGTGCATGGTGAAAAACATGCATATAGGTTCAATCTTCAGTATGTGAATAGTCACTTTTCCTGCATAATTTGTTAAGAAGACTGTCTTTCCTCCAGTGAAAGGATGTGGCCCTTTTGCCACATATAAAAGCTGAGTGTGCCTGGAATTATTTCTGTGTTCTCTATTCCAGTGGTGGTAAACCTGTGGGACACATGCCACAGCTGGCTGTTTGGTATCATTGAAAACTCTAAAAGTTTCCTCTTCACTGCTCTGTTTGCTTCCGTTGATCCAGAAGTCTGGTTTTTTGCCAATACCATTGTGTTTTTTCATGGAACTTTGTAGTGTAACTTGAAGCACTGAACTGTGATGCCTCCTCCCTTGCCCTTGTGGCCCAGAGTTGCTTTTGCTATTCTAGGTCTCTTCCTGTTCCATATGAACTTTAGGAATGTTTTGCTAGTTCTGAGGTGCATATATGTTTTGTAATTATTTCTCCCTTTTGAATTGTTCCCTTAACCAATATGTAGTGAACATCTTTGTCTCTTCTGATCAGTTTTGGCTTGAAGTACATTGTGTTTGAACTTAGGATGGCTTCTGCTACTTTTTCCCAGGTTCTTGTTACATAGGATATCATTTTTCATACTACCATTTTTAATGTGTGGATTTTTCTTTGAGTTAAATGTGTCTTTTGTATACTACATATCATGGGTTTTTTTTCTTGATCTACTCTGCCAATATGTGTCTTTGGGCTGGGGTGCTTTAAGAGTTATCACTGAAAGGTATTGACTTATTCCTGTCATTGCATTATTTTACTAGTGCTGAATTCCTTATTTTTTCCTTTTGTTTAGCTGTTTATCTTATCAGGTGTATTCTTTCTGACTTATTGACATTGTTGGCTTTATTGTCTCTAAGAAATCCTTGGGAAGTTTTTGTAATGCTGATTTGGTGGTCTTGAAGTGCTGCTTGTCAAGGACATACCTTATTTCTCCATCAAATTAGAAGAAAAGTTTTGTAATTATATATGTATATATATATATATATATATATATATACATACACACACACACACACACACACACACACAATCAGGATTGGAAAGTGTTATCTTTGAGGCTTGAAACACTTCAGTGCAAGCCCTCTGGCCTTGAAGATTTGTGTTGAGAAGTCTTGTGTCATTCTAATGGGCTTATCTTTACATATGCTTAATTTTTTTTCTCTAAGAACTTTTAAGATTTTGTCCCTGTGATAGACTTCTAGTAACTTGAATATGATGTAATATGGACAGGTTCTCTTTTGGTCATGGCTAATTGGGGTTCTGTGTGCCTCTCTTAATTTTATGTGTGTATCTTTATACATATTTGGAAAGTTTTCCACCATTATTCCTGAGAGAAGGGTTTTTTTTGCCATTTGTGTTGTTTTCTGACTTTCCACTTATTCCACTTCCTCTTATTAGTCTTCTTTTCATTCTTTAGCAATTGTAGGGCCCATTTTTTCTTTTCTTTTGTTGCTTTTAAGGAGTCTTTGAGTAACTGGTATCATGTTTGACACATTGTGTCAATCTGAGAAGTTTAGAAGTTTAAGTGATTCAGCAGCATGCCAGGGTCCTCACTTTGTAAACATCCTGAACCTGTGAAAGAGGAGGACATGGAGATGGTATGAGTGCTGCACTTGCCCTGGGGGAGGTAGCCTGCTTACAACATAAGGGAGGAAAAGAAGCTTGTGTCCTTCCCTTTTGCTCTTGTTACTTTTGCTCTCTTCTGCACCTTGAACTATTGCCACTCTGCCACACCACCCTGCCTTGTAGCCAGCTGATTGTGGACTGAAACCTCCATAGACTGTGAGCTAAATAAACCTTTCCTGCTTTAACTTTGGGTGTCAGGCGTTTTATCTCAGCAATGAGAGAAAAGTAACCATGACATAATTTGGTACCAGGAGTGGGGTTGTTGTTGTGACTATATCTGACCATGCTGGACTCCAGATGATGTGTGTTATGGCTTGGCAAAAAGATTGTCTGCATTTTGCTCATGTCCAGAGACTTTGCCTGAGATTGAGATTAAAAGAAGCAGACTAATTATTCTGGTAAAGGAAATCAAGGCACTCTAATATTGAGGCGGTGGCATGGCTACTATTGGGGGCTTTTGGCCAGATCTATATTGAGAATCAATAGCAGAGAGCCCATCAGGATAATTTAAAGCATTGTGAGTCTTGCCAGAAAGGAAACTCTAGTAAAGCTGTGGACTACAAAAATAGAGATGAGGAGATCTTGATTGCTGAGAAAGAACAGGAGAATATAAAAGGTGGCCTGAGGGCATCACAAGAAACAGAAAGTCTCTACCCTTTGCAGCCGGAAAACTACAAAAATGAAAGACTTCACTCTGAGGAGAAAGTTGCAAAGCACCATGTTCCAGAATGGTGGCAGCATAAAAATTTTTTCCTCAGAATTGGATTCAGAGTGCCCAGTGATCCAGGCACTTGACCCCTATAGCCAAGAGAGAGAAAGGAAAGCCTGGCTACTGCTCCACCGGGTGGCAGACCATGACATCATCCATGTGGTGCTGGTTTTAGGTGCATGCAGAATGCAAGAGTTATGGGGTTAAAAGAGATTCCACACAGATGTCAGAAGGCCTGTGAGGCTTGGCAGTGTGCCCTTGAGAGGGCAGCATGTGAAGCTGCGAGTGCAAAGCCAAAGATGCAGTAGAGACACTGGAAGTTTGGAAAAGCCAGGAATGTAGATCATCTAAGGAAAGCTGCAAGGAGGGAGCAAAGCAGGCTTAAGGGAGAAGCTTTGGGAGCTATAGCCACTAAAAGTACCACAGGGGTGGAGTCACTGGAGCTCTTTGGAGCTCACAATCTGCCATTGATTGCTTGAGATGCTAAACATGGAGCTATAGGACTTACTATTTGCCCTGCTGGATTTTGGACTTGCTTTTGTCCCAATCCTTGATATCCTCCTGTTTGTAACTTTTGGAATGAAAATATTTATCTTATGCCATTGACTGTTGAAAGTATTTAACTTTGTTTTCATTTGTACAGGAGCTTGTACCTAAGAGTTTGCCTTACATCTGGGAGGAGATTTGGGACTTGAACTTTTCAGCAGTGCTGAAACTGTTAGGAATTTGGCAACTCTTTCAGATGGACTAAATGCCTTGTGCATAAAGGGATGTGCATGAGTCTTTGGGGGGCCAAGGGCAGAATGTTATGGCTCTAATGTAATATAATGTTGATAGACTTAATATTGGTTTTAAGGATTGTTAAACTGTTCAAAGTTCTTCTTATAATGTTCTAATTGTGAAAAGATAAGAATAAGCATGTCTTTGTATCTGGAAACTGGTTTAAATAAATGTGCCAAGTTGACAAAGGGTGGATTTTTATGGCTCATACATTATGAACTTGAGAAATTCAGAAGTTTCACTAAGCAATTCAGCAGGGGGCCAGGGTCCTCACTTTGTTTTTTTTTTTTGTTTTTTTTTTCTGGTACCAGGAATTGAACTCAAGACCTTGTGCTTGCCAGGCAGGCGCTGTGCCGCTGAGCTAAATTCCCAGCCCCCATGGTCCTCACTTTGTCAACATCCTGAACCCGTGTAAGAGGAAGGCATGGAGGTGTTATGAGTGCTACACCCACCCTAGTGGGGTGGATAGCTTGTTTACAATATATTGGGAAAAAGAAGCTTGCCCTCCCCCATTTGCTCTTGTTGGTTTTGTTGCCTTCTATCACCTTGAACTGTTACCCCTCTGCCATGCCCTCCTGCCTTAGAGCAAGCTGATTATAGACTGAAACCCACACAAACTGTGAGCCAAATAAATCTTTCCTTCCTTAATTTTGGGGTTTGGGTTTTTTGTTTCAGCAATGAGAGAAAAGTAATCAAGACAACTGGTGTATGAAGGCATCACTGTCTTGTAGTTCTGAAATTCTGTCCTCACAGTGGTTACTTCTGCTAACCATACTTTCAAGCTAATTTTTAATCTTCTGAGTTTCTGATTGAAACCTTTATATGGACTCCAATTCTTTGCTAAACAGGTCATTCATGTTTTATGTAATTTTGTTTAGACTAACTAGCACTTTATTAGTATCTTCTGCAAGCTCCTGTATCACTTTGATTGTTACTTCCATTATCTGTTCAGTAATAACTTCTCTAATCCTGCTGAGTACCTCTTTGATCTGTTTTCTAACCTCCTCTATTATCTTTTCAGTAATTTGAGTGTGTGGCTTATGCTATGCTCGTCCTGGCTGCCTTCTGAATCCACATTGTGGGAATTGGAAGTTTTGGGAGGCATTTTATTTTCTTGGCCTTCTTGAGTTTCTATTATTTTGTTTGTTTTGTTTTGTGCTGAGGTTGTGGATGCTGCACAAAGTGTAGACTTTACAGTTAGTGTAGAGATCTCTTTAGCTGGTCACTTTTCAGTGATATACTTTGGGCATCAATAGCTATAATCCTTTGCCTCTGCCCTAAGAATTGACCACCTCAGTTAATTTGAGAAGGGAAGATGCAGTGTAACTGGTTCACCACCAAGTTCTCTGGGAATGTGTCTCAATATTGTTAATGTCACAAATGTAATCTGGCTATTGTCTTACAGAGAAAATACATTAATATCAACGATTATGCAATCCTAAAATTATTAAGCAAATCAACTAGAGTAGCTTCCTCCAAGACAATTGATATTAACATACCATAAGAACCAATTATATATGACCTTTAACCCAAGAGAAGAAATTCACAATTATAGTGTAAACATTAAGACAATCCAGGTGCTGACTTACAGCTAATAAATAGTACATGTGACAGATTATTTCTGCTACTGATAAAAAATCAGCAGTAACTTTTATAAAATTAACTATTTGAAGATTAATAAACTTTATCATTGTATTATTAAAAATATAGAAGATTGGGAATGGAGATATGTAAGAAGAAAAATTTAAAACCTTAAACTATGTGATATGAGAAGAAGAGAGAAATGGGACAAAGGAATTTCTGTTGGTGAGTAGAAGGCTGCTTATAGAATTAGGGAAAGGTAACAAAAAAACTAATGAGAAATAGGAGATAAAAGATAAAAGGGAGAGAAACTATTTGAAAACTAAAAAAGGAAGGGAGAATTAAAAAGAGACAAAGAGAAGAAGAGAAAAAATAAAGGAGAAAAAGAGGTATAAAAACAGAAGGAAGGAAAAAGAACAACAAAATTTCCCCAAATCTCATAAGTGAAGAAGAAAGAAGAAAGGAAAGGAAAAAAGAAAAAAAAATTCTCTATGTCTTTGAACGTGTGGTTTTCTTCCAAGATCTAAAATTTGGGGGTAGTGGTCAAATCAAGATTGATCTTTGCTCACCCTGGCAATTAAATAAGACAGTCAGATCCCAGATTTATGCTGGATGCAGGTGAGGGAATAAGTGCTACATGTTGGGGGTGCTCAAACCCTTCAGAGAGTCTCTTTCCAGTCCTCTCCCTGACCAAAGCTGTCTGTTGTGGCTGTCTCTCCTCCAGTCACAGTGGGAGGGTAACACTGGGGGCCCTGAAGTGAAGCTGTACCTCAACTGCTCTGAGCCCTGGGTTCAAATAGTCAACCTTTCCCCAGAAAGGCACCTGACCTGCTCTCTTCAGGTATACAGTGGGTGTTTGAACTAGAGTCACTCATCAGTTGTTTCCTGCTGAAGGACTCCTGTGGGAGCAGGAGTAGTGTCCCTGTAGTGTCACTGCAGATCACAGCAATGGCCTGTCTGGCCACATTTCTCCTTGATGCCACCTGAGCTCCCCAGCATTCACTTTGTATCTGTAGGTTCAGTCACCCTTTCCTATGAGCTACAAGCCAGGAACCAGGGAGCAAGTGCAGACTATCTCTTTCCTTCTCTGTGTTGGGCTCTGTCTCTTCAGTTTCTCAGTAGCTTTTCATTTTCCTGTCAGGTTCTTCCTGGTTCCTGGGGATCAACTTCTTTGTCTTTTTTCTTTCCCAAAATATTATTTTCCAGTGTTTAGATTAAAAGGCAGCAGAAGAAATTCTGAATCTCAGACAGGCTGAGTTGTTGGCTGCTCAACACTTCCAAGTTTTTCTTCTGTAGGATTTGTTCTTGGTTCCCATTATAAGACCCCATCCTATCCCATCTCCTTTGGACGGACACATCTCTGCAAGTATAATAAATATGGAGAGTTTGGAATATTTTCCCCATTCCAACACCACTGAAAAAAACATACTGTCTACATAGACAAGGTCAAACTCACATTCCTCTGTGCATATTTTGTATCTGCTCAGCTCTCAGCCTGTTTATATCACCATCTGCCCCACTTGCTTAAGGGGAATCAGTAAGCAATCCCTTGCTTACACTAGCTCAGCATTTTCTCCTTATAAAAACTTTCTGATAAATTGATGAGCCACTGCCATGCCTTGGGAAAGAAATAAACCATTGGCTAAGCAACATTTGACAGCAAGAATCATAGATAAGCATACGCCAGCTTCGGGTTCCTAACAGGAGGACTCATTCAGCAGAAAAAGCCTTTCTAAATCCAAGGAGAGGCAAAATGAACTGTGGGCAGAAAAGATTCCTGCAATGTGCAGTGAATGCATGGGGTAATTTCCAAGTCTCCCTGGTCCTTAAAAACAATGCCTACCTAATCTGTGTCTTTTTGCTTCTAATGTCTCATTTTCTTCTTTCATTTTTTTCTCTAAAAGCGTAGTTGGATGTTTCTGTACACTCATGATTTCACAGGATTGATTTGACAAGCACACACATTATTTTCCCAGAACCCACTGCACACAGCGACTTACTCACATCCAAATAATTCTGAAACAAGACAGACTGCCTGCATGTTTGTTTGTTTTTATTCTATCAATTACACTGCTGTTTGATAAAGTTTGTTTGCATGTCTGGCACCTTCTAAAAAGGCTATATTGAAAAACAGCAGAGATGATGCCCTCTTGGTATACTAAGAAAATAGCATGGAATGGAATATAATAAGTGCTTTGAAAATTCTTGTGAAACATTGAATGTTCACCCTGATGTAAATTAAGAGCTTTGTTATGGTTTAAATTCAGAATGTCCCCCAAAGGCTGATGCTCGGAGGTGAGAATTATAGAAGCTGATTGAATGGTTGAACTCACCAGTGCATTCACACACACACACACACACACACACACACACACACACACAAGTGCAACTGAATACTGTTGGAAAGTGTAGCCTACTGGAAATAGATGAGTCACCAGATTATGAACTGGAAGGGTGTAGCTCCCTCCTCAGCTTGTTACTTCTATTTCCTACCTGCCTTTCCTCTACTGTGCACCTCTGTCATGCCTTTTCTACACTGGAGCTGGCTGACCATGGACTGTAACTATGAACCAAAATAAACCCTCCTTTCAGTTGTGACTGCTGGGTATTGTGTTGCAACAACAAGCAAGTGATTAAGACAAGCTTCAAGTCACACTGCAACAGCAAGCAGAAACACCAAAATGACACCCAGGATTTGGAGGCAGATTTATTTATGTCAACAGGTACTGATCAGGATCATTCCCAGAATATCAGGCTGTGATCTCTGGTGGTCCAGGGCTTATACACGATAAACAAGCAGAAAGTATAGAGGCAGAATAACTTGTCAACTGAGGGATGGTTTATACAATGTGCATCACAGTATCAGCTGTTTCTAAGAGACAGGAGCAACTGGAACTGCTACAGGAACTATTACCTGAGCAACTGGGAAACTGGAATATACTCGTTGGAAGGGGGGAATTTTCTGGTACATTTTCCCATTCTTTTAGTTTCCCCAGAAAATATTTGCTGGGCATGTTACTTGTGGTCTTCGGAGACAAAGACCAACTAGAAGCAGTAACATTAAGGTTGTCACTGATCCTAGAATGGGCCCTTGCTAAGCTCCCCCCAAATTTCCTTATTACTGAGTGTTTCCTAAGTTGTTTTTTTCTATGCTGCTTTTTAGGAAGAGGTATAATTCAGGCCTGTCTATTCTGTAACATAACTCTGGGAAGGTAATGAGGGAGTTCATCTGATCTAAGAGAGTGTTCGTTATGCCTTGGACACTTATCAAATCTTGGTCAAGTGTCTGATTGATTGTTTTAGTCTCTTTGGGCAACTATCCACACAGTTTAAGGCAAAAAGCACAAATAACAGGGGGCAGGGAAGCAAGGACTGGGGTAAGCAGCCTGAAAAGACTCAGAAATTAAGGGGAATATGTACGAAGCAATACTGTGAATGATGTCCTCTGGCTTCTGCCATGCATGGAAGGGTCATTGTCCAGAGTGGCCAGGGAAGGGCTTTGAGTGCATTATCTCTTTAAACTGAGACTTGGAAGGGCTGTCCAGGTAAATTTTCCAGCAGAACTAAGGCTGGATTTCTTAAACTTGTAGAAGAATTTAATATGTATCTGGGTTATATGTGTGTTCAGGAATGTTTATGGGCATAGCTGATCTTTTAACAGGTTAGAAGCTATTTTCAACTTTTCTAGAGCTTTGTGGACCATATGCTGTATATAATTTTTAATTAATTTAGTTTTGAGCTATCTCTGCTATAAATGCAGACCTGTTGCCATTGTCAATAATCCAGGGTAGGCAATATCTAGGGATGATTTTTTTACAGCCAAACCCTACAAACTTTTATTGTCTTCTCAGTATAGGTAGGGAATGGGAGGTCAGAGTTGGTGTTGCAGATGTTGAAGCCTGAGCTGGCTGCAGGGATATGGGTGCCAGCACAGTGGCTTGAGTTTGCAGAACATATGTTGGGGGGAGGTCAGTCAAGTGAATCCCTGGAGAGGGCTTAGGCCTTTGGACCAGATTATTTTTCATTGTTAGTGGCAGGTGTCCGAACAGCAGCAGGAAGCAGTTTGCTGTACAGAGAATCCTTGCAGGAGAGTTTTGGCCAAAATAGTTTTGTTTAAGGTGACCACAGCATGTTGGACTTTATTCCCAACAGAGCTACTCCCATGGGTAAACAGGGTATACTTAGCATCTGTCAGGGTGTTCATTTTTAGAACAGTTTATCCCAGTACAGTGTGTTTAACATGGATGGTTAGTTCTCAGTCTAAAATGAGCTTGTCAGCTTTCTTGATCAGAAGGACAGTGGCTATTAGAGTGTGGAGGTAGAGAGGGAAGGCAGCCCTTACAGGCCATGGGCCCTGTAAGGGACTGACAGTCTGAGTATACATATAGCATCCAGGAGCTTCTAGAAATTTGCAGGACCAGTTTCTGTCACATATTATAGCAGAGCTTTGGTGTCTTTCCAGCAGGCAGATTGGAAGTGTCATTAATCAGAAGTGGTTTTTGAAGAGGGAACAAGTTTCTGAACCTATGGGAGGTTGAGTCTAGGTCTTTATGAAGAGAGGCTGGCTGGCAGGAGCAAACCAAAGGCAGAAGAAGACATTTTTTGAGGTCCAGGCAGGAGTACCATCAGGCTATGAGTGGCAGAATACTGAGGAAAGGTATATGGAGGGCAATCACAGAAGCATTGGCAGCTTGGACGTCTTGAACTGACTTTACAGGCAGAAGAGTTGTACTTTAGCAGTTTGGCAGTATATACTATTTGCTTGGGGGATTGTGATGAAGCTGGAGGGGACAGAGAAACCTTGGAGAAAAGGTGCTGGTGACTTGGCCCAATCTGTTGTTAGAGCCTTCCCCAAAATAGTGGGAGAGTTCTTAACACTTTGTGGAAATTGGGTCCAAGTGGGCTGGCCTTTTATCTCAGGTCTTCCCAGTTAAAGGGGCTTATGAGAGCATCTTGTAAGCAGACGAAGGCACTTTTAAATGTAGAATAGTCCAAAAAGTGTTTGTGGGTCAGAATCCACAGAGTTCAAAGTGATAGCTGCATTGTTGATGGCACGGAGATCTTGCCCAATGTGCTTAACAGCCTATCAGGCTGATGTGTGGCTGGATGCCTGTTTATTCTTCCTGTGATGTCTGACAGCAACAGGGGCTGCAGGGAGGTGGCATGGTTAATGGCCAGGCCCGGACTGAGTCTTTCATTCACACCTCTGGAAGGAGAGTTTTCAGAATTTCAGGATTGCAGTAATCTACCTCAGGCTGAGGCAGGCATCCTCTTCCTCTTGGGGAATAGTCAAAGTTGAAAGTGCAAGCTTAAATGAGAGGGAGGCTGATTAGCTTGGTGCAAAGGAGACAGTTGCTTCTAACTTGAAGGGGGTCTCTTCCCAGAAGTGGTGTGGGGACTGGCTTACACAGGAACTCATGTTTTGTGAGATCTTCTCTCAAGCTGCAAGTTTGTGCCTGGCAGAAGGAGCAAGAGGCGAGAGTCCCAGTTGCTCTGTTAACTTTTTAACAGAGGGGACTTCTGGAGGAAGATAGTTCAGTCTGATTGTCTACCAGGAAATTCACAAGTTTGGCCCTGACTTTTGCAAAGGCCATGGGGTCTTAGGGGCCTAATTTGATATAGCTCAGTCTATCATATCTATTCAGGCCTGTTGGGGAGCAACTTATTTGTCAAGACTGACAGTCCAATTTTTCCTTAGTCAAAATGTGGAACTCAGAAGGAATTGATTGAGTTCAACAGTCATCTCAGGTGGATGTTAGATGATGTCATCTGCCCAGGATAGGCATGTAAGCAGAAAGCTCTGGAGGAAGGGTCACTGTGGCTGAATGCAGACAATGGCCAGTTGAGACCAGTTCAATTTACTGCAAGTAGACAAGTCAGGACCAGGGAGTGAAGCTATCTATAGGTCTTGGCATCAACTGTGGTGACAAGGCAGAATTCTCAGGAAGAACGGTCCTTTTTCATTAGAGATGCAGGGAATAGTTTTGCCTCATTTTTTAACTCTGTAAAAGCCCCTTTTCCTGCAGTCAGGGTCTGCGGCTCTTGGTTAGTTAATTCCCACGTCTGACTTCCTGCATGTGTGTTCTGTATCCTTGGACAATATTACAACAGACAAAGGACGGTTACCCCTCAAAAAGATGCCTGCCTGACCATGCCCCTCATGGGGACTTAGGTACAACTTTGCTAAGGAGGATGTGAGGCCTCCATTACACCATGTCAGCTGTCACAGAACAGCAGGTAGGGCACAATCAGCCACTTCAATCAGTACTTCTCAGTCTTGGTGCATAGACAGAGCAGCCTATTGCTTATGCTGTCCATTCCACTCACACAATCATTTAGTAACACTCAGAGGTTAAACATTCCAGCGCCCTTCCCTTGAGAGTGGCCTTAACCAACAAGAGTTGGTCAAGCTCTTCTTCTGCTTGAACTGAGCAGGACTGACAGACAGACTAACTAGGGTACAACAAGCAGGGGTCTTACTGGAATCAGGCAGGTAGGCAGACAGATAGATAAACAGACAGACAGATTGCATCCTCTTCCTTTTGGAGTCTGATGTGAGCAGCTCAACTGGGGAGCCAGGAACCCTCCTCCAGACCTCCAAGGGAACTGAAGAAATCTTGAGGATGTGCCTTCCCATTGGGACCTGGAGAGGTCCTTGCTCTGTCCTCAAGGACTGGTGCCCAAAGAGGTCAGCACCAGGTGCAATGGCAAACAGAAACACTGAAATGGGACACTCAGGATTTGGAGGCAGATTTATTTATGTCAACAGGCACTAATCAGAATCCTTCCCAGAATATTGGGCCCCACTTTTCAGTGGTCTGGGGCTTATATGAGATAAACAAGCAGGAAGTACAAAGGCAGAATGGCTTGTCAATTGGGAGTTGGTTTATACAATGTGCATCATAGTGATCAGCTATGCATCACAGTGACCAGTGATTTGTAAGAGACAGAAGCAACCGGAACTGGAACAGGAACTATTACCTGAGCAACTAAGAAACTGAAGTATGCTGGTGGGAGATGGGAGTGGGGGTGGGGCATTTTCTGCTGCAACACCTTCATGAAATTCTTAAACTAACCTTTTTCTAATCACCATCTTCTTTTCCTTTTCTGATGTTACATTTTCTGTACATGCTTTGGGAATTTTTTAGATGCAAGTTTCTTCCTAACTTCTCTACATCATCAGATAATGGGCCACACTGTAATTCAAGACCATATCACTCCCCTTGTAAACTCCTTCAAAGTTTTCTCAGTGGCTTTCCAATCATCACTTCACCCATCTGGCTACCACCAATGTTGTCCCTTCAAATCAATTCCACGCTCCATGATTCAACTTTTAAATACACATCTGATGACATAATTGTCTGCTTTTAAAATTCCAAATATAAATTATTGCCTTTGGAGGAGGGGATCTCACATTCCTAATGCAGGTTTAGAAGCTCTTGGGAATATAGTTCCAACTTCTCCTTCCATTTTGTTTCCTGTTGATACCTAACCCTTCCAAAAACATTCAGTATCACCTTGCACTTCCAAAAACATGTGTGTTCAGTCATTGTTAAACTGCTTGTCATTTCAGTTATGTCCTCAGCACATTCATGCTCTCAAGGTGTACTCCCTATTCTGAAAACATTTCCAGTTTCATACCATCCACAAAGAAGTGGAGATTATATAGTGTGGTATTGTGTGAGGGCTTTTTTTTATTAAAGAAAAACAATGTAAAATTCTCTCTGATTATCATGTGGATAGTTTAATAGAGATTTGTAGTACAAAAATATTGAAATATATTTAGAACTAAGATTCTGAAATAAATGTAGAGGAAGACAGTCAAGCAAAGGAGTGTAAAGATAAAAAAAATTTTGTGGCTCCAAGAAATTTACAATACAGTCAAAGATAACAGGGCTATGTAAAAAGCTATCCTACCAGATAAGATGAATTCATTAATGACAGGTTGAAGAAACAGGTTGTAAGTTTGTGACAGAGCAGGTTCTGATGTCCTTAATTCTGTCTCAAGGTATGGGATATACCTTCTTAAATGATGGCATTCATTGCTGGAGTTAAAGAAAGTTAGTCAGCTTTGGGATGAGAGGATTATAGGGTTAAAGCCAGAGCGAGCAGTGAAAAATGATGTTTTTAAAGAATAACAGAATGTTGTGTGACTGCAGCTCCAGTAAATTGGTGACCTAAGGGAAGATAGATCCTGATATATTAAATGTGGTTAGGTTCACTTTCAAGAAAAAAAAAACTAAAACATAAACGAAATTGTGAGGGCTTTTGGCATTGCGTTGTTTATGTATTATTTATACAAAATTTCAGGTTGATGGTACTAGGCTGATAAGGTGACATTAGTTTAGGTACCAGGGTAACTTCTATCTTGTCTTTCTGCCCTGTATGGTCTGATCTTCATATTCAAAGATGACCACAGCTGTTGTGAGAGAACAAGACAAAAGAAGATAAAGATAAGGAAAGTGGACAACACATGCCCATTTTCTATGGAAGATGATAAGTTTAAAGAGTGACTGTAGCAATTTCTCTCTTCCAATATGACTTTAAGATATCTCCTATGGAAAGGTGAGGTCATTGCCCTCTCTCCTTGAAATATGGGTAAGTTTTGTGATTGTTCTGATTCATACAGTATATTGGGGTTCACACTTTTATTTTTAAAGCAGGTCATCATCTTCTCTTTCCTCATTGTGTTCCTCATTCCTGAAGCCTTCTGCTACCAGGGCAGTCAGACAGTCCTGAGGAGGCCATGCTATAAGGAACCCTAGTAGCCCACAGGAAGTCCCAAGGCTGTATGCAGGAAGACAGCTACCCAGTCAGCCCTTCTTGATATGTCACCACCTCCTGTCTGCTGCAACAGCTTGAAAATCTCAGAATAAAAGCATCTGCCTACATTCTAGACCCACAGCAACCATAAGAGATCAGAGGACAATAGCTACTGTTTTAGATCACTAAATTCTAATACAATTTGCTAAACGCAATAGATAACTTAAAAACAAACTCTTATAGAAGGTTTTCCAAACTTTGCACATGTAATTTTTGTATAATTTATACCCCATTGGCTACAACTTAGATACATCACCACTCCTAGCTACAAAGGAATATGGGGTAAGTTATCTTTATTCTGCAAGGCTATATAGCCACGGTCTTATTCCTGCGAGTAAAGGAGGCAGCACATATCAGGATACATCTAGTGGCCTGCCATAATGAGAAAAAGAACTCCTAGTAGAGATGTATGAATACAAAACACCAACTTATTTTCTGGTACTAGGAATTGAACTCAGTACCTTGTGCTTGCCAGGCAGGTGTTTGTGCCACTGAGCTATATCCCCAGCCCCAAAACACCAATTTTTAAGTCAGTATTTAAAGATCAGGGGCTGGGATTTAGCTCAGCGGCAAAGCGCCTGCTTGGCAAGCACACAGTCGTGAGTTCAGTTCCCGGTACCGGAGAAAAACCAAAAAACAAAAACAAAAACAAAATTAAAAAAGTATTTAAAGATCATCTAACATGCTTCTAAATCCATAACAATTATTTGCAGCCATCTTGTTCTAGTGAAGTTTTAAATTAGTTTATAGAAGCTTTTAAAATGAAAATGGAAAGTGGTAACATCAGGTTCCAGATGATGAACACAGCCCATTCATCTAATGTGCAAACTTTCCAAACTTTCCAAATCCCCCACTGAAATAAAGCAATGCAAAGCAGAGAGATTCGCAGTTGCTACAAATCACTGATACTCAATAGCAACATTCCTCAGATGTTAGAAAAAGCAAGGTACAGTACAGTGACAGCCCTGACAGCACCGGGTGTGGATCAATCTGTGGGTCTGCAAATGCAAAGGGAAATTTCATCTTAGAACGAAGCAGAAAAGATCATTCCTCCACCCTAGCCCAAGAGCCCTGACATTCCCAACCTTGGCGTGGCATGGTGTGATGTCGTGAAGTATATATTTGGCCTTCATTGTTATTTTCTGACACGGATCTCTTGACATGCTCGAATGCCTGGAGTGTTAAGTGTTTTTGATATGCTAATGAAGTTAGTAGTGACTAAGGGACCTTACAGAGCATCAGGACAGAGGCTTGTCCCTGGAAAGGCCAAAGCAAGATTAGATGATGGACACTTTAAGCCCCACCCTCAAAACTCCAAGGGAGAAAAAGTGTCAGTTATTTAATCAGTCATGTCTGCAAGATGAAGCTCCGTGAAACCCAAAATAAACAGAGCTTAGAGAGCTGAACACAGTTCCTGGAGGTCCTCCACCTGAAGTGGATATGAAACTCCACGGCCCTTCCCACATGCCATGCCCTATAAATCTCTTCCCTCTGGCTATTCATCCTTTGGACTTTGTAATAAACTTTAAAATAAATAGATGAACATAAGTAAAGTGTGTCCCTGAGTTCTGAAAGCCATTCTAGCAAACAAATTGTACCCAACGAAGGGCTTGTGGGAACTTCAATTCATGGCTAGTCAGTCAGGAGCCCAAATTGTGACTTGCTCCTGGTATCTGAAGTGGGGCATCTTGGGGCACTGAGCTTCTGAGTGTGGGACCTGACAGTGTCTCCAGATAGACAGTTTCAGAACAGAGGACACCCAGCTGGTGCTCACTAAAGAACCTGCTGCAAAGTCTTTCGGAGAGTTAACTGGTGGGGAGATATCAATGGACATTTCGATTACCAAGTTACAGAAGTTGTGAGACACAAGTTCTGTACTGTATTGAAAGCAAGGCACAGGAAAAACTACATTCCTTTCTCTTTTTTTTTTTTTTTTTTTTGAGACAGGGTCTTACTATGTAGCTCAGGCTGGCCTTGAGCTCACTTTGTAGCCCAAGCTGGCCTGGAACTCGCAAGGATCCTCCAGCCTCAGCCTCACCAGTGCTGGTATCACAGGCATGTGCCACCAGGCCCAGCTTCCTGTCTCGCCCCTGTATCCTCTGATAGGATCTGGAGATGAAGACAAGTGGAAAGACAGTTGATGGAAACAAATCTTGATCCTATTTCTGAAACTGTACCAGGTTCCCACTCTGGGAGCATCTGATCAGTGCACTAATTTCCAGATTGAATTTGTATGAAATAGAAACCATACTTTCAAGATAAATGGCCAGTCTCCAGCCAATGAGAAAACCAGAATCCTACAACTTGATCCACAACAAAACATGGAAAAGAAATGATCTGTTCTCTAGCAAAGAATACTTTGGAGAATGAAGGCACTTTACTCCTCTTGGTCTAAGACCAAGTAATTTGAAGAGACATCACATAATCTTTTAAAGAAACCCAGTTCCCCTACTATAAAAATGAGCAAAGTCACTAACCATATGAAAAAAAAATATGGCTCAAACACACAAAAATAATCTAAAGGGTCAGAGTAAATGCCTTCCTGTCTCTTATAAATAAGGTTACTAAGGAAAAAAATAAAAACCCTTAGAAACTTTCTAGCTTGCATTCTTAGCAGGATTTGTGAGGCCACTGCACCAATTTTTATTTGTTTTACATTACATCAGGGAATGTCAAATGGAAAAGACATGAGGTTGTTACTAGAATTTTTTCTCCCAAAATAAATTCCACAAGACATTGAAATAACACCTTCCCACTTTTGAGAGGAAAAAAATTAAAACTGTAGTTGTAGACTGAAATGTTGGCCAAGCTATTTTTTATGCAGAGGAACACTAGAAAATCATTCCTAGAAGGCATATCACCTACATACATCTCCGAAAATACTACTCACTCAAGTGTTTCAAATGAAAGAAGGAAATTAAGTCAAAATAAAGAACTCAAAAGTGGAGTGGGCTGGTATAAAACAATGACAAAGAAAAGGAAATCTGTAATATGTGAAAAGCTGATTCACATGAGATAGCAAAGGCCAGAAGTCCCAGCTACTTGAGGGGCAGAGGTGGGAGGGTCACTTGAGCCTAAGAGTTGGAATTCGCCCTGGGCAATGTAGCAAGACTTCTCAAAAAACAATTGCTTAAAAATATTGGTTCCTAAATTTCTTGTTAATATTATGGAAAATAATGTGTATTTTTAATAAAATAGGAAACAAATTTCTCTTTTCTCCTTGAAAAGAAAGCATGAGTTATATAAAGTATTAGTTTGTAAATGTAATTATAAAATTATAAATTAGTCTAAATATTGGAAATCCAGGTCGATGAGGAACAAAATATGTTACATTTCTTCCCATTTAAAATACCAAAATAGGAGCTGGGGATTTAGCTCAGTGGCACAGCGCCTGCCTGGCAAGCGCAAGGTCGTGAGTTTGATTCCTGGTACCAGAAAAAAAAAACAACAACAAAAAAATAAAATACCAAAATAATAATAATAATAATAATAATAACAATAATAGCCTATTGGCCTTGAAATAACAATAACAATATAGGTGAAAATACACTTTCTGAAAATGCATACATAATCATGAGTAGAAATGAAATTTGTTGCATACCTTTCCTTAGGAAAAATGACTTTTATAAAATCTGACTTTGCTTTTTTTGTCTTTTTGAGACAGGGTCTCTCTAGGTAGATCAGACTGGCTGTGAACTCACTATGCAGCCCAGGTTGGCCCTGAACTCACAACGATCCTCCTGCCTCAGCCTCTCAAGTGCTGGAATTACAGGTAAGAATCTAAAAATAATACAAAATTAAATTTTAAAAAATAAAAAGCACTAAAGCATTTTTTTCCTTGTGATATAGAAGCCAGGGCCTTGTGCACACAAGGTAAGTTCTCCAGCACTGACCTGCGCACCCCCTCTTATTTTCTTTTAAACTTGATTTTGAAACTGGGTCTTGCAGTGCAGTCTAGTTGGCCATGAACTCACTCATGAGTTTGCAATCTCCCTGCTTTAGTCTCCCAAGTAGCTAGGATGAGAGTATACACCAACACATCCAGCTGGAAATAATTTTTGTATGTAGGGATTTTCTTCTCCTTAATTTCCAACCTGTTGCAAATGCATCTTATTTTATTTTTCATCCAAAGATTTCAACACATAATTTTTAAATTTCACATACTTGAATTTTATTTTATTTTGATTTAATATTTGGTTTTAATTTCTTATTTAAGAAATTAACAGCTGCTATACAAAAAGATATACCATTTGTTCACCAATGCCGTTAGTCAAAAACCTCCAGGAACACACCTGTCACTGAACAAAATTCTTTTGACACTGTAAAGAGCCAAGAATACACAGTGAGAACCACAAAGAGTCTCACGAGGAGGGTATTAGAAAGGATGTGCTGTGGCACTGGGAAATGCATTAGGGGATTTGGGGGAAGGTTCAGTAAAGTAAAGCTTCCCTCTGGCCTGATGTTAATGGGAGGAAGAGAATGAGACTACAGTTGTGATTGGTGAAGAAGTAGAAGTCACTCATATTGGCCAAGAGAGGGGGATTTCTGGTCATTTCTATGGTCTTGACAATGTTCATGTTTATGTGTTTATTTGGTCAAAATTACAGGGTACACTGGGCTTGCCTGGGTCTGTTACCCTCCCAGATGGCACTGGATTAGCTTGGTGTTCCGTAGCATTATGTTCAACAGGAGAGCATCACCTGACTGTGATTGCCAGCCCAGCTTGCAAACATCAGGGGCTGCTTTCTTCTTTCTCAACTTGTGCGTTTGCACCTTGGCAAATGCATGCATGTGTTTATACACGTGGATCCAAATACTGCTGTCCAGTAATAAATGCTATATCTCTAAGTAGCTAGAAGAGAGGATTTTGAATATGCTCAACATAAAGAAATGATAAGAGTTTAAGGCAAAGCTTGTGTTAATTATCCTGAGTTGACAGTTATCTGATACACACATGAATTCAAACATCACATTGTTCCTTATAAGCGCATCTGACTATAATATTTTTAACTTAAAAGAATTTTAGGTTGTTATGCATTTTATTTTATTGGAAGCATTTCATGTTTCTTAATGAATCTACCACCTAGAATGGGTATGAATATATGGAGATATATAATTTAAATCCTTAAAGAAGTAATTCATTCTTTATTGTACAAACAAAAGAAGAAAGTCGCATATAATTGTTGGTCGAATTCAACATATGTAAACAACTGAGACCAGAACCAAACTGCCTAGTTGTACTGATTATCACTTAACTGAGCTAATTTTGACCGTTAAATAGATAAAACTTTCTGTGATATTTGACTAAAGTCATCAGCTTTGTTAATTGCAGCCCAAATTATCACAGTCCACGCAGCACTTGAAGAGATCATTTTTTCTATACCTAAAGGTGAGAATGGAGACTGTTTTCAGCTGCTTGAGTGCAGAACAAAGACAAATGGGGAAAGATCAGGGTGAGGGAAGAACCAAATGCTTCCTTTAATACATACAGCCCATAGCACTGTATACAGACATTAAAATGTAGAGGGAGTGAGGGTATAGGTGTTCGGTGCTGTTTTGCTTTTAAAGAAAAATTATTAAAATAATAAAAATCTATTGTAAATCAAAATTCATCCTCCAAACCATAGAATTTTACCACTTACTTAAGCTAAGAAGATTGTTTTCACCCAACTCTAGCTTATCTTTTTCTTTTGCTCTATTTCTAAGCAGCACCCCCAGACTCAGGAAGCCCCTTCCTCTAACTCCACCTCCTGCTGCTTCCAGTACTTGATCACTTCCTGCTTCTTGAACATGAGATAGCCTTTGCCTCAAAGTCTCCCTTTTTCTTCACTTGTCCTGGGATGTGCTTCATTCCCCTCTGTCCAGCAATGACCTCCAGACCCACCTCTACACATCTGGCAGGACGTGCCTTCCTGGCTTTTCTTTGCAAATACCATCCCTACCACCTGCCCCCGAGTCATACTCCAGCTCTCCCCCTCCCTAGCACAGCACTGATTCGCACACTTCGAATGCCCCCACACTGGAAGCCTTCTATACTGGGGACTATTCATAATTACATTTGGGATTCAGGAACTAGAAAAGGCCAAGGATAAAACAGACCAGAGTATATAAATCTTGAATTGTGAATGAAAATTAAAAGAATATGGTTATGCTCTTCAGAACATACCCCATGCCCTGTTTTCCCAAGAGTGGTAATGGCTCATCCTGACTCGTTCCACTGTATTGTGTGCCTGAAACTCAGATTTCTTAGTCCTAAGTCAGCACTGCTCTGCATGCCTTAATTTCCTCTTCACTGGGGACTTTGCAAACCACAGCCAATGAGCAGTCTGTGAAGATCATGCTTGCTTGCTCTGAGTGTAAAATCAGCGTAAAGACACACAAGGATGTTTTAAGAACAGCATCTTCTTCCAAAACCTACAACCCAGAGGCAGTTACAGGACATACACAGAAACAAAAATAATAAGCCTCTATCAACAGATCACACTGGCTTCATGAAAGATAAGGCACAAATATTCATTCTATTTTACAACAATAAGGGTACATGAACACTGAGTTCATCTCACATCAAGTGTCTACAAACTTCTTGCTAACTCTTCTGACAGACAACTTTTGCACAGCTCTGTGCCTAGCTCATCAGGTTATATGACATCCCTCGGCAGGAGGGAGCTCAGAGGAGTCTAACTAGGGGAGTTTGCTGATCATAGTATGTTATTACAAGTTTACCCCAGGCCAGCAGCAGAGTGTCAGGGATATTGTAGGAAGAGAGGCTATTGTTATAAAGCTCAGGAAGAAGTAAGAAACTCCAAATGAGCAGGTCTGGGCAGTAACAAGTGGGAAGGAATAAAAGGAGACCAATCCGAGAGATACTTGGGAGGAACAATCAAGAGGACATGGAAAATGGGGCCTGACCCATGTGGGGGAGGGCAGAGTGGTGAGGGAGGGTGAGGGGTAACATCTGGATTTCTGAGAAGTCAAGTGACAAGTACAAATGGCAACTTGATGAGCTCAGCTTTGGCCATGTTGCTATTGAGAGGTGGCCAGATCGTTGAGTCTGTGCGCCTGGAGCTCTGTACGAATGCTTTGAAGGACTATGAAGACCAGGAAGTTACATGCTGTGCAAACCTAAGTCACCAGCAGGCATGTTACTGAGGGAAAATGAGCAAAGCAAGAAGAGAGTCCCAGAGACCTTCAGCTTGTAACAGGTGGGTGAGGAGAAGGTGTGGAGCAAAGAGAAGTCAAAGACAGAGGAGCAAGTGCTATCCTGGAATCTTCAAGGAGGATTATTAAATGCAGCAACTACAGCAAAACACAAAGATACACAAGGGACACAAGATACACAAAAAGGGACAAAAGATACACAAAACAGCCCACCATTCACCACTGGAGGCTGGGGTGGCAGGTTTGGGGAGCACAGAAATGAGATTTCCATGGTTTCAGGAGAAAATAAGAGATGGAGATAAACGGAATCTACTCCTTTCTAAGAAACTTGACTTTGAAAGATTTTTCCTTTAAATTACCTAACAATAGTTAGAGGACAACCTGGAGCCAGCGAAGGGTCTTTCTAGATAAACATGAATAAGACACAGATACACTGGCAGAGAAGCAGCAGAACAAATTTGTCTTCTGGAATTCTCCGCAGACCTCCCTCCTCCTCACCCCTCCCCTACACGTTCTCCAGGGCTCTTTACCTCTCCACTCACATCCCCAGCTTTTCTGACTGTCTGCAGCACACATTCCCGTGGGGCCTGTCCTGGCAGTCTGTCCCCAGACACACAAACCACATCTTCAGTAAGAGGTGCTGGTTGCCAGCCAGCGCTTCATCGCAGTCCGGTCCCTTCCTGTTGCCCTGGGACTCCAGTAAGCACTAAGGCAAGGGGCAGACAGGCCTGAAGACCGTGAGGATGACCCCTGAGCCCCATACTGTCTTCCCGCACATCACTGTAGTTGAGCAATGGCCCCGCGGGGCATGCACTTTGTGTGAGCCCAGTTGGGGCTGGCATGATTGAGACACTGAATTTTTAATTTTATTTCATTTTAATTACTTTAAATGGAAATAGCCACATATGGCCAGTGGCAAACGTGTTAGACAGCAGGGCCCTAGACAATCCCAGCCGAGCAGACCCTGACACCCGGGCCAAACCGGGAGCTTCTCAGAATGGCGGAGCAGACTTCCCAGAAGCGAGACCAGGTGAACTCGTGCCTGTGCCCTCGGCAGGGCTCCTGCTGCCCCTCGAGGAGATCCACTGCGAGACACACGGGGAAAGCGAAGATGGCCGTGAGTCAGAACCCAGGAGGCACCTAACCAAGTATTAGCTTTCAGCAGGGCAGAGGACACGGAAATAAAGCAAAAGGTGGGCTAGGAATGCAGGAGGAGGGAGGGAAGGGAGAAGGCTGCCTCCCCATGCTTCGCCTACCGACGCAAGTTCCCAAGCCTCCGTTACACACTTCTCCCTTCCTCTCATCGCTGCGCAGTTTAATCGATGAACTGAGCCAGTGAACGCCTCCTAATGCAGACCACTCATTCTACAGAGGTGAAGTCTGAGCCCAGGAAGGGTGACTGAGTTGTCCCGGGCCCTATACCGAGTCTAACAACATCAGAACCAGACCGAATCCTCCCTATCTCCACCCTCCACCCTCTCCCAGTCCCTCATCCACCCACTAAAAGAAGTCAGGGCTGCGGAAGGAGAACTGCAGATAGGCCAGGAGCAGACACAGGGCACCCCACAGGATGCACCAGCGACGTGAGAAGAAATTGTAGTCGAGGCCTGCCAGAGCCTTCCACTTGGAGCCATCGGAGTAGGAGGCCTCCTCCTCCAGCAGCTTCTCGCTGGGCTTCCAGTGCACGATGCCCTCCTGGCAGGCCTCGCAGAACTCGCTGCGGTGAGGCCCTCTATCTGGGCGGCTGGCCACGTGGATGCGGTACTGGCCACCATCCTCCTCGTAGCACTGCTCGCGCAGGCTGCTGATGAGGTTGTCCACGAGGCTCTCGATGTTCTCCTCCAGCATGCTCGACTCATCCAGCCGCGCCGTGCCGCACTCGTAGCACAGCTGCTTGAAGACGCGCATCCGCACGGAGCCTGTCCGCTGGGCGCGGTCCAAGCAGAAGTGGAAGAGGATGACCACGTTGGCCGACTGCCAGGTGTGCCAGCACCAGGAGCAGTGGAACCTGCAGGGAGGAGAAGAAGGTGAGGCTCCCAGAAACCCTCCCTGGGGAGCCCAGACAGGAAAGGCTTTTGTTCTAGATCCTGGAAATGGATATAGAGTGTTTATTGCCCTGTGGGTTCATTAGCATTCTGAAGCCCCCAGCTGCAGCCTCCTCCAGGTGGACAGCCTAGGGCCAGGGAAGCATCCTCAGGAGCCCCCAGAGAAGCGGTCATGTACCCAGCATGCTCTTCAGCTGGCCTCCTGTGAGAGGCTTGCAGCTGCAGCTTGCTGCACCCGGGGTGTACAGCCTGCGCTGGGCACATGTCGCCACCCCTCTCCGACCTTATTTCTTTCTTTTTTTTTTTTTTTTGGTTTTGGTTTTTCTCCGGTACCGGGAACTGAACTCACGACCTTGTGCTTGCCAGGCAGGCGCTTTTGCCCCTGAGCTAAATCCCCAGCCCCTCCGACCTTATTTCTTGTCTGTGAAGTGCAGTGTGAGGGAGTCCAGCACGGGTCCTTCTGCTCAGACCTCCTGTGACTCTGCTAAGAGAGGTGACCTACACTATCTGACACACACATCTTTCTTGTCTGTGGAAGAAGAGATGCCAAGCCCCAGTCCTGGTGCACTGGAGGTCCTCAATAAACCACCAAGAATAAGTGAATGGTGATGGACTGGCAGAGGGAGGGACTGCCAAGTTTGGTCCATTATCTTCACAAAGAACAGTCCCTGTCCCTTCACAAGTCATCCAAAGATCCCACTGCAGCCCTGCAGTGAAAACTGGAAAAGTGAATTCTGATCCCTAATCCCCCCCTCCTGCCCAACACACACGCACACACACTTAGCCAAGCCCCTCTCTCGGTATCCTTCCCCAGTACATGCACACATTCAGTGATGGAGCACTTGTTGGCTTTCATCCAAGAGATTACTTTTCTCCGCCCCCTTGGCAGAGACTTCTGAGGCTTTCGAATGTCTACAGGGCTGATTGTGCCTTCTTTTCTGGCTCTTTCTAGGCCTTGAAGGACTTCTGATGAGGAACTAAAGTGGATCCCATAGGCGCTACTCAGCACTGGTCAGCCCAAGCTGTGAATAGACATGAAGCCAAGCCACTCTCAGTCCCAGGGAGCCATGCAATGTACGCACAGCAGTGTACCCAGCACCACCCAGGCAGGACTGGCAGAGCAGAGGAGCCTGATGAGTCCTGAGCCAGAGCACCAGGGTTAATGCACCCAATGGCGTAATGGTAGAGTGAGCAGAGGGGCAACAGTCCTCTAGCTCTGCCAAGTGCCCAGGTCACCAACTAGCAAGAGACCCAGCTGAGCTCTGAAGCAAGAGGAGCCATGAGCCCCATCAATCTCAGTCTTACACCTGAGCTCCCACCCGAGGTAACAGCCCTTTGCACCTCTTTCTCCAGGCAGCTGAGGAGCTTCCCATTTTCAGTCTCCTTCTGCACATCTCTAAATGAGCCAGTCCAGAGTTGTGTCCCTGCCCTCCAGCCGGACCCCTGAACTTAAATGCAAAGATATCAGACCTGTGTGAGGGGAGATCTTAAGAATCAGATAGTCAGCCCTTATTCTACGACAATGAGAAGGAAGCACAAAAAGTAAAAGGGCCATTGTGTGCACACAGCTAGTTAGAAGCATGCCAGTGGCTAACGCATAGCAGGTGCCCAACAGATGCTTCTTGAATTCATTTGAATTGACTTTTGTTAATACAGGCTCAACTGACTGTACACAAGTCTGCCTGCCTCCTTCTTTCCCCACCCTCAGCACCATTCTGCACGATGAGAGGCTTTGCATGCATACATACATATGTCAAGTTCTGTCCACACTTACGAGATGCACTTACTGGCTTCCCTTGAATCAAGGGACTGTGCTGACCCTGCAGGTGGGCTTCAGGCAGTTTGGGCAAGTAATGCTGTGGTCTCCATCCCTAATCAGTCTAAAAGATGGAGCGATGTGGGGGTTTGAAGGGCATGCCCCTTTGGATAGGGGACCCTAAGAGATGTCTTGCCCAGACCTGCACATTTAGCTCACAGATTCACAGATAAGAAAGTTGGGAGAGATTTGAGTGATTGTCAAAATCCAGCCCCGCATTTTGCAAATGTGAAAACTCAGAACCAGAGAGGAAAATTTAACAACAGTAGCTAGACACAAATCTAGTTTCTAGGGCGTAACAGGTGGTTAGTAACAGTCTCTGCATTCAAATCAAGCTGCCCTGAGTTATCTGAAGATGCAAACCCAGGACCACAGCATGCCCCACCCTTCCACCTCCTAGGCTGAGGTCCAACGGAGTCACCTACCCTTTGTTCTAACCACTCTTTAATTGTCAGAATTTGCAGGGACATTGGAGATATGGTTGCTCATCATTTAAGGTAGAATATGGAGACCCCAAAAGGAAACATAACTTCCCAGAGTCACCCAGGAAGTCTGTGGCACAGGTTCAATTAGAACAAAAGCCTCTGTGACCCACCTGGCAGTCTTTCCTCTGCTGCCCCATTCGAGCTGACACAGAGTAGGACTGAGCCCAGGACCAGACTCCGTCTCTTCTTGAAAGGTGCCCTATGGCTGTGACCCAAGGCTACCTGCAGACTCTCTTCAGGTTACTCACCTGCCGGAGGCATGCTGCTCCAAGTACTGCTTCCAGCCAGGAGCCAGCTCACTGGGCTTAAGGTTGGGGTCCATGACGAGTTCCCAGCTGTCAGCTGGCTTTGCCACCTCCATCTTCTCATAGAAAACTTTTTTCCACTCGCACGTGGTCAGGCTCATGGTCCTCCTGGCAGGGATGGAAGTCTGAGCTCTGCCTGAGTGCGAACACAGAAAGATACAGGTAGTGCAGGGCAGAAGTTCGGTCTCTACGGTCTGAAAATCTTCATCAACAGGACCCAGCTCCTTCCTTTGTCACCTTGGAACCTGTTGCCATAGCAGCCAGGCAAGACTCTAAGAGTCAGGGCTGGATGAGAGGGAAGCCCCAAGGGGCAGTTCCAGGGCCCTGAGCTAGGCTTCAGCAGCAGGGCTGGGTAGTGATACTGGCTAAGTGGAGCAAGTAGGGCTGGAAACCCAGCCCCACTCACACTCCCCTCACCTCCAGACTCCAAGAGGCAAGGAATATGCATTGGCTATGCTTTGCTATACCGCTCTTTTGGATTTTCTCCATGTCGTGTGCCATGGTGGCTATGACACCCTAGAGAGTCAAAAGAAAACAAGGACTGAGAGACGCAGAGCTTGCTACTCCCACACCCTCTAATGTGCGGTGACCCCCACTTATCATGTGCCAGGCACAGGCTGCCTGACCCGTGTGCTGGCCAACTTCTATGTGGTTTATCCATGACTCAGGTCTAAACCCATCAGTTGCTTTATTCCAGTACTACTGAAGTCCTAACCCAAGTAGATTGAGAAACAATTAACATGTGCAGACCTTTGCAGCAGACCTCAAAGCAGGTGATGAGATACAAAGTAATTTAATGCACCATAAAAACCAGGGTGATAACATTCCCAACTCATAGACACCAAAAGAGCTCATATTCAGTTCCTGGTCCCAAGCTTTGGGAAGGCAGCTACTTGAGAAACAAGTTTGCTCTGAGCTGTAGGCTCCTGCTGCCTCAGCTGCTGCAGAACACGCAATGGGAAATCACAGCTCCCTGATGCCCAATTTAAATACTTCAGAGACTAGAGGAGGCTTCAAATCCAGATCTGCATAATCCAGGGAAAAGAAGTCCCCTGGAGGGAGACAGTCTTGGGCAGGGAAAAGACTAGGCCATATGGCTGCTTACCCAGGCTCTGCCCAACGGCTGTGAGGTTCCTCTGCCAGCTCTAATCATCTTAGGTTCCCCTGACCTGGAAACTTGGACCTGAAGATATGAGCAGACACAGACGGAAGAGTGAGCAGAGTGGAGAAGGGTTGCCAGGGGCCAGAAGTTTTCTATGCTGTATTCCAGACGAGATACTTGCTTACAAGTGGTTTTTGCATGGAGTGAAATCAGGAACAACCTCAGTGAATCCTTATTGGAAATGGAGCATTGTTCCTCCACTAAAGAGCCAGGAAAGGACAAAAATATGTAGTACGGCCATTGACAGATAGCTCTAGGAAAGATCCTTTATTTTTATAGATCTGACTTCTTCGTGGGGATGTGGCCGAGTGGTAGAGTGCTTACCTTGCACAGTAGAAGCAAAAAAAAAATTATTTCTTCATCGAATTCTTTCTTTTTAAGTCAAAATCTCTTTACATTGATTTAAGACAAGGGAGACTCAGAAATGAGGAGCTAGTTGTCCAAGGCCTCGGGACTAGGCTGTGCAGCAACGTGGTGGACTCGCTTAGGAATCTGGCACCAGGCCATCTGGGATGAGGACCCAGGAGTTCCTAGAAATTCAGTGAAGCAAAGAGGTAACTTGGCCTAGAGCCATGTGTCAGAGTGAAACAGAAATTTTAAACCACTGCTCCGGGAACAAATAGCACTGAAGGCAAAACAAAAAGAAGTGAGAATTGCTAGGGTTTATGTGCTTTGTTTTGTTTTCTCTCAAATGATGCAATCCCCTTAGGCTTAGTATCAGTTTTAATTTAGAGTAGGAGCCCTCCAAGCAGACACCAGTATAATTCATCGTTCTGTACAGCAGCTACGTGTTCACTCAAGAAAAACTTTCTTGTGATACAATGAATGAACACAAGAACCTCAATTTTCTGGGACGGAAGTGGATTGTTCCAGAACTCAAAATTCAGGAGCTATCTAATATATGTGTCTAGCTATGGCCCCATCACACCCTGGAAGTTTTACCATACATTGCTGCCTTATGTTTAATCAATGGTGTTCTTAAAAACAAACAAAATTATATTCTTTTATAAAACAAAATACTGTACCTTGTAGGGAGCAAACAAAATCAGCAGAAGTCTGGAGGGATGACAGGCCACTCCACCCCTCCAGTATGGAATGTGGCTAGTAAACACTTCTGGAAACTCTTCATGATTCAAAGTTTACTTGTTAGAAGAACATAAGAAACATCAGCATGGAGGCTAAAAAGACAAAGTAATGCATAGCTGGAAAAATGGGTAAATCAGAATCATCCAGGAACTTTTGAAAGCTACCTATATTTATCTCTACCCCAGAGATTTCAGGACCTGCTCTTGCTCTTGAGGGAAGATATTCACCCCCTCATTTCAGGCCTGGGAAGCATCTCTGCCATTGCCAGCCATTGCTACTAATGGGAATATTTGTCCCACAGGCCACTAGAGGCAAAAAAGAAAAAAAAAAAAAAAAAAAAAAGTAAAATATAGTAATGGCTAATGATTCTCCCTTATTAAGAAACAAATCCAGGGGAAATAAAAGTTAGTTTTATCTTCAGTATATCTCCCCAATTCAAAGAACTGTAGAAAGTGCTATAGGAAAACACAGGACCCCCTGAAAAGTGTTTTCCAAGAGGTATTAAGAAGCAGCATTTAAGCCCTACTCTTTGGGTGAGAGGAGAACTCTGAGATCCAGGGAGAGTCAGATAGTCAGAACAGTTCACAGCTCTCCCACAGTGGTGCAGAATGGAGAAACAGCTTCTAGGGATGGTTGTATATAGCGCCTTTATAAGCAGCAGTCAGAGCAAATACAAGCAAGCAACCTGCTGTTACTTCTGGTGTTCCAGGATCAAAGTTCTGTGCAGTGTGTCTCCCTGCCTGCCCCTACCCCTGAAGGCTCTGGGGATGCATGAAGATTGCCCATGATCACCCTGAGCAATGGTGGATTTTCTGTGGTGTTCTTAAAACAAACAAATTTTTATTCTTTTATAAAACAAAATACTGTTCCCCATATGCTGCAAACAAATTTGGCAAGAGTGTGGAGGGGTGACAGGCCACTCCACCCCTCCATTGAGGAATGTAGGTAATAACAAGGAGTTCTGGTGTCATCTTGGACAGTAGGGTAGCCATAAGGAAGGATGATTACTATAAATTTCAAAAAGCTAGGAGAAAATAGTTGGAATTTTTTACCACAAAGATGAAGATTTGAGGAGATTGATATGTGTACCCAAGTGAGAATGAGAACATTAGAAAGTGTATATACCTATCCAAAGGTCATATGCTCCTCCTTGCAAATGCATAATTTTTAAGATTTTATGTAACAGTTTTCAAAAAATAGTTGAAATTTTTAAAAAGTGGATTATCTACCTGTACTTTCTGCAGCATTTTGTTATCCCAGGCAGGGATTTGGTGAAGAATTATTGCACTATTTATGAAAATTATATAAATAAAAATATTGAGATGGGAGAATGCAGTGGTCCATCCAAAGAATAAAAAAGAATGAGGTAGGTAGGGATTGAATTAGTGATTTAGTGATTCCAAAAAGAAGAACAGGATTCTCTGCTGTGAAGTGACATTCAAATTCAGAGGGTGAGGGAATACTTTCTGCAGCTACATCCATACTGACATTTGTCCAAGAAGTTGAAGACCACTCTCACAATTTCTTAGAAATGTCCAGAGAATTTGTTTATGTCTTTGTCACTTTCCTAAATTGGCCAAAATCTGCATAAAGAAAGGAATCTAGAGCTAAGAGCAGAGTGCTACAGCTGCTTTTACTCTGAAAGCAGGTGCCAACACATATGACGTAAACCTGTCGTGTTCAGTTCTTCAAAGGGCTCTGGACAACAGAAAACAAACCCCTGAGTCTACAAACAGCAAGGGAATACAATAGGAGCCCTTTGAGAGCTGGAACTACAAAGAGACACACTTTCAGTTTAGTGGCTCAAGTACATGGGATGCAAACCGCCCAGGCCATCATTCCTAGAGGACATAAGAACAATTGTCTTCATGATGGAGGTGGGGTGGGGGGTTGTATCCATTAGCTTTAGAATCAGATTCTTATGACAATATGGGTAACTACTAAGGAAAAAGAAATCAAATACATACAATTTTCATATCAACAGTGGGAAAACAATGTAATTACTCAAAAACATATAACCCCAAACAAAGCAAGAAAAAATTAAAAGTTCATCAAAATAATGTGAGACAAGTAGAAAGCAAAGAGTCAGATATCAGATATAAATCCAAATATATTAGCAAATATGTTAGGTTTAAATAAACTCTAGGTGTAGTTAAAAAGTAAAAGTTGACTGACTGAATTAACAAGCAAAACCAAATTCTAATCTCAGGGAGACATGGTTAGACACCACCTGGTTGGCAAAAATGAAAATGTCTCATAATGCCAAGGGCTAGAGAAGACGTGGAACAGCGCGAAATGTCATACACAGGGCAAAAATTCATAGAACTCTTACGGGAAGAAATTTGTCACTGTTTTTTTTTTTTTTCAAGGCTGATATTCAAGAACTATATGAACTTGCAATTATACTCCCTGGTATACATCCTAGCAAAACTCTTGCACATTTGCACTGGATTATATGTACAGTAAACTCACAGCATCTAGCAAATGGCTCTTCTGAGCTCCTTCATTAAGATGGTGAGATTTTAAAAATGAAAGAGGCCTAAAGAAACCACCAACCCCTATCCTGGTGAAGGTACAAAGGGATAAACAAAGGAACAGCAAAGAAGGAAAACCAGAGAAACAGGGCCTGGCAAATAGAAAGCATTCCAGTACTTTCTATCACCAACATTTTTTTTTTTGAGACAAGGTCTTACTGTATAAGCCAGGCTGCACTTGAACTAACAGAGATCCTCCTGCCTCAGCCTCCAGAGTGCTGAGATTACAGACATGGGCCAGGATGTCACCAACAATTAGATGTTGAACTCTAAGTATTATCAGTGGTCTTTAAATAAATACAAATGCTTACAAATTTACCATTGTTTTGAAATTCTGTTCCAGGAAGCCAAAATATAAACAAATTATTACTGTCAAAAGATGACACAATTAACATTAGGAATTATTAAAGAATTATTATAGCTGTAAAATTATATCTATGCAGAGAAAATAAACATAAGAAAATATCCAAAATATTATTAGTCATCAGACATATTCAAATTAAATCTACAATGATTAAAAAGCAAGAATCACCAGGAATGGTAGCCCATGCCTATAATCCCAGCATTCTGGAGGCTGAGGCAGGAGAATTGCTGTGAGTTTGAGGCCAGCCTGAGGTATCTAGTGAGTTCAAGGCAAGCCTGAACTGAATAGTGGAGACCTTGTTTCAAGGAAGAAACAAAAAGTCAAAAATTAAGGTATGCTGTATACATATACCAATTCCCTAAGCTGATTGTAAACTTCTTGTACAGCAAACATGTGTTACTAATAAAAAAAAAATCTACAGTGATATATCAGTATACATCCACCAGGACTGCAGTTAGAAAGACTGATAATCCCAACTGTTGGCAAGCTGTAGAGTATCTAGAAATCTCACACATTATGAGTAGGAATTCCAAACAGCAGTTTGGCAGTTTCTTGCAAAGTTACACACTTAGCACATGATGTAGCAATTCTAGATATTTACACAAGAGAAAATGTGTGTCCACACAAGCATTCACAAAATTTATGGCAGCTTAACTCATAATAGCTCCAAATCAGAAACAAAAAAGACACCTATCCACAGATGAACAGATTAACAAATTGTGTCAAATTCACTTGGTCTCTTACTTAGAAATAAGAATGGGCTACTGGAATACACAGCATGGATGAATTTCAAAAGCATTCTCAGTGAGAAAAGCTAAAGGCAAAAGAGTTCATATGTATGATCATTTCATTTGAATTAAACTCTTGAAAAGACAATTCCAGTATAGAATGACAAAGTGCACCAGTGTTTAACTGGGGTCAATATCCTGGGTGATTTTTAAAAAGTGTGTGTATTCACTTTAAACCTGGGTCCAACAATGAAACATTTCCAGCTTCAGTGTCTGCCAGAGGCACCAGTTTTCACAAGGGTAGGATTCATTCAAGCTGAGTCCATGCTTGACAGCAAGACTTTCACTGTGAATAAAACAAATCCTCCTTTTGAGTCTCTATCTTTACAAGCAGAACCACTTTGCAAGGATTTCTAGAGATTCCCTGAAGAACTGTCAGGAGAGCTCTTCGGTCCAGACACATAGCTCAGTTTGTTTTCTTGAACAATTACCTTAGCCAGAACTAACTGTGTTCTTCAAACTGTGGGACTACAGTGAAAGAAAGAAGAAATATAGTCATTGCTCTTGATTTTACCCTTAAGGATAAATGTTATATTTATCTGTTTTTTCTTATTTAAAAGCTGATAAGAAAATGTTTGGGTAGCATAAAATTGGACAAACATTTCACATAAGCATACCTACCTGTCTTCTCAAACCCTCACACACTCATAGGTGGGGCTTCTAGGAAGTGACTGGATCACGGAGGTGTGATAATCTTCATGGAGTTGACGCATTGATGAGTTTGTAGCTAAAATGTGATACCGGGAGGTGGAGCTTAGTTACTGGGGGCGTGGCCTGGAAGGGCATATATATTTCCCGCTCCTCTTTGACTTTCTCTTTACTATCCATTTGACACTCTATAAGCAGCTTTCCTGTGCCATACTCCTCTGCTGTGCCATCCTGCCCTGGAGCTAGCCGGCCATGGACTGTAAATGTCAGCCAAAGTAATCCTTTCCTCCTCCCAGTTGTGGATGTGAGGTGTTTTATGCCTGCAATGAGAGAAGTAACTAAGACAGTTACACAGCTAAGCGTCCCCTCATTGAAAGCTCCCAGTAAAGATTCAAACAGACCCTTGTGCTGTGGGCTCAGGGCCAAGAGATGCGCATTTTAATGAGTCAGACCCTGAAGTGGCCGATCTTTACTTAGGGTTAAGTTAGATGTGCTAGAAATCTTTCCATTTACTTCAACGGTTGTTAAACAACTATAAGGAGTAAATCTATGCACTATAAAAATGTCTTCTCATCCCAGAGATGAATCTGGTAAATATTTATAGTGAAAGAAAGGATATGAGGCATAGATTTCATAATTTTTACTTTTATATTTATCAGTAAATTTGAGGTTTCCTGACATACAAATAACAAATTCAGTAGTTTAAAAGTCACTGTCTGTGTCCGTTTTTTGCTACTGGAAGAGAATACTCCAGACTGGGTAAGTTATAAAGAAAATAAATTTATTTCTTATGGTTTTACAAGTTGGGATGTGTAATTTCAAGGTGCTGGTTTCTGGTGAGGGACTCTTGCTAGTTATCCCATGGTAGAAGACAGGTAAAAGAACACTTGTAAGAGGGGACTGAACTTTTTTTTTTATAATGAACCCACTCTTGCAGCAAGGAACTCACTTCTGTGATAACAGCATCAGCCCCGGGGTGAGGCCACAGCCCTCTGATCTGATCATCCCTTAAAGGTCCTATCTTTCAGCACTGCTGCAATGAAGATAGCACTGTTGAATAATATAACCTGCTTGAACTTCATGGGACATATTCAAACTATAGCAGTCACCTTTGTTGCACAGTTCTGAGCTTTACATAAAAGAAAGGTAGGAAGAGAGAATTCTTCAAGAAAACTCACTGGAAAGCAGCCAAAATGAACAAGAACCATCCACTGTTAATGAAGCAAAGAAATAGCCCCAACTGCAAGCCAGAGCATCTGACAATGATAGTTAAATTCGGTTACATAGTGAGAGGACATGAAGAACCAATGTATGACTTTGTTTATTTCCAGCAGAGAGAATATTTACTTAATCATGACACACCCTATTAGCAAAGAGCACACCTACTACACACATCTGGGGTCCAACACCATTTTCCAGTTCAAGGAACTGGGTAGTCTTGGAAGAGTTCTCCAAAGGCTCATCCACAGACATGTATGGTGGTTGGTGCTGCCTGCTAGCAGGGATCTCAGTAAGGCCTTTGTGCTAAAACACCTGCACTTGGCCACTCTCTATATGGACTGGGATTCTTCACAGCATCGTGGGTGGGTTCCAACACCTTGTGTCCTGAGACCCTCAGTATCTCCTGTGAGCTGTGATGTCTTATGTTATGGCCTAGTCTCAAAGTCATGAACCGACACAGCTGCTTTTGTACAGAGTAAAGGACAAGGAATTTATAACTCACATTTGGGGAGGAGGAAGGAAGAAGATGCAAATCAGGAGACATTGTTGTCGTCATCTTTGGAAAATATACATATCATAGTAGGTGGCGATGTCAAAGAGACTTCCGGAAGGGTGATACCCTTGCAAGATGAGCAATCAAAAGGTAAACAAAGAAGTTGGATAAATGTATTCTAAACAGGAGGAAACCATCAGGGAAGACTTAGAATATGAAATAAACTAAAATCTTGAAACTCTGCATTATTTATTACATCTGGATCACATAGAAAAAATGATCAAAGTTGAGCTCTGAGAGATAGGTCAGACCTGGATTTTGATGGGTTTTTAATGTCATTCAAAAGTTAAGATTTCATCTTGGACGAAACAATTCAATTTCACTGAATTGTTTTAAGTCTGTCCTACATGGTCAGACTCAGATATTGATACCATTGAAGTGCTTTGAATTTCCCATGATTTGAATAGTGCCAAGCAATGCTGTTCTCCGAACCCAATAGCCTTGGCTTCTGGTCCACTTAGCTCTTTGCAAACCTATGCTCCTCTAAAGCAAGTGTAGCAAGCACCTTCACTCCATCATCCAAAATGATTCCATAGAGCATCCTACCGTACATTCCCAGCTGAGACCTATTGCATTAAATGTCATGAGAAAAATGGAGAAGTAAACCATTTATAATGTTTATATTAAAAATAAACAACACTCACATTTGGAATATTAAATTTTCTTAATGAGTTTATATTGTCCATACAGCGCCTATGGACATTTTTCCCAACGGAAGATGGTGTGAACACAAAACAGATACACTGATGCTTACCAATCAAATGAACACAAATGCTGTGGTTTGAATGTGTCCCCAGAGTTCATGCATGGGAAACCTGATGTTCAACACAACAGTCTTTGGAGGTGGGGCCTAAATGGTGATTAGGGAGTGAGGGCTTGGGCCTCATGAATGAATGCATGTTGTTTCCTTGAGGATGTGTTAACTATCATGTGTTACAAAAGCAAGATCAGCCCCCTGTTTTCTCTGGCCTGCACTTTCACTCTGTCACTGTCTACCATGGGACAAACACATAAAGGCCTTTGTCAGATGTACACGTCATGTTCTTGGACCTCCCAGCTTCTATAACTGGGAGCCAGATCAACTTTCATTGTTTATAAATTACCTAGTCTCTGGTATTCTGTTATGGCAACAGACTAAAACAGTCACCTGCAGAATGTACTGAACAAACCCTGTTAAATCTCTTAACTAGTATTTTCTAACTATATAGAAGAACAGGACAATCTAAAAGTGGCTTTATCCTTAAAAGGGAAAAAGGAAGTTTGAAAATAACTTGGAGAGTAATTTTCTTAGGGTAAACTTACGGATGATAACATAGAACCTGCAGGTAGGCACATGGAGCCATAGCATTTATTTAATCTATGACCTGCTCTGAAAAGCAATTAGAGCAAAGTCCTAGTGGGTAAGGAAACTCTTAAGGTTCAGTACAGAATAATTTCAATGTCCAAGGGGATTACTGATGGAAACTGGTCAGGGTACAACATCAAAATCATCTGTAGCTGCAGGTTCCACAAGGGAGTCCAGGTCATTCTTCCAAGAGACTTTGTATGATGCAACAAACAGCAGAAGCTGCAACCTGAGGCACCAGGCACCGGGAGAAGATGCAGCACATTGAAATACTAGTGCGGAGTCTGAGGCAGGAGGATTGCTTTGAGTTCGAGGCCAGCCTGGGCTACAAAGTGAGCTCAAGGCAACCTGAACTGCATAGGGAGACCCTGTCTCAAAAAGACTAAATAAATAAATAAATAAATAAATAAATAATAAATAAATAAATAAATAAATAAATAAAATACTAGTGTGTGTGTCTGGGCAGTGTCAGTTTACCTTGATTACATTAAAAGTTAATAGTGATAGAGTGCTTCCCATGTACCAAGAGTTTTTCTAAGTCCTTTACATATATTAATTCACTTAAGCCACAAGAACTCTTTGAGGTGCAGTATAATTATAATCTCTGTTTACACGGGAGGAAGCTCAGAAAGGCTGAGTAATTTACTAGCAGTCATATAGTTAATAAGTGATAATTCCAGGATTTGGACCTATACAATCCGGTTTACCAGCCCTCTATGTTTATCCGCTGAGCTCTTCCCTAGGCCTAGTTTTAAAGCTAATAAATTAACTACAAAATTTCAAGCAATACAGAAATATATTGACTACTGAATGAAAGTTCTACATTCTCTTCATCCAATCTCTTCCTACCCTTCATTTTTGTTAAGTTATAACTAAAAATTCTTTTTTATTAAGTTATAGTTAAAAGTTGAGAATCTACTTGTTTGTAGAATATATTTAATTTTTAAATGGATCACACTATTTCATCATATCTACAATGTTTTAAAAGGTTTGCAGTACTGGTATCATCCCAGTGTGGTATATCATAGTCTTTGAAACTCACATCTGGACCTTGTCTATGAGGCTGTGTAAGCTAATGATGCCCCTATAGAATCCAGATCAGCACCTCCCTTTCCATATCTCACTGGGCCATGCATGTTCCGCTGCACAGGTGCTGTAGTGCCTGGAGAAGCTACTAAAATGCTGCCCTTTGTATCAAAAAAGTTTATCAAAACAAGAAAATATTTTCATTGAAAGTTCATTAAAGTGGTTCACTTGTGAGAGGAGGGCATGCTTTGGCAGCCCATATGTGATGATTAGTTTATGTGTCAGCTCGATGAGGTCACAATGTGCCAGATATGGATGCAATACCATCTCTGAATGTGTCTGGGACAGAGCTTCCGCAAGAGATCAGGGCGCGAATGGATGAACTGTGTAGAGCAGATGGCTCTTCCCAGTGCAGGTGGGCACCATCCAAACCACCAGGGCTGCATAGACCGGAGAGACAGTGGAGGAGGGCTAAATTCACTCTCTGCCTGATGTACTGGCACATAGATCCTCCTTCTGCTTTTGGCTCCCAGGCCTGAACCCTATATCACAAGCTTTCCTAGGTCTCAGAATAACAGTGTGGGAATTTTCTCCCTCTAGGACTGCATGAGCCAATTCCGCAAAACCAACCTCTCTCTCTCTCTGTATATATATATATACATATATATACGTGTGTGTGTGTGTGTGTCATATACATGTACACATATGCTATAACCATGGATTACATAGAATAATAAACATTCTCTCTTTCCCATGTGTATACACGCACACAATACACACAAACGCACACACACACACACAGATACACATGCCCCTGGTGCTGTTTGTCTAGAAGATCCTAGCTAATATACTCTGCTGCTCTTTAAATGTGATTCCAGTAAAAGCCAGAAAGTCCTTACAAACATTTCTGCATTTTCACTCTGAGAATTGCTAGCAGCCTAGGGAAAAGTTCTGTGCGACGTCAAGATGCTACTCTTTTGACATACAACTCTCCGTGGGGAGCAAGAGACCTAGGTTCCCAGTTCAAACTTGTGATAACCCTGGGTTACTAACTGGGTTAGTTTCCCGAGCATTCTGTTTCCAAGTTTCAAGATTACTGTCGCATAAAGCCCCGCCCACTACTGCAATTTGGGTTGTCTAAAGGTACCAGAAAAACCAAAGCGCTGTCACCGATCTTAATACAGACATCCATTCTTTTTACAGTTCCCATGCATCTTTATCCTGGTTTGGGGTGCTTTTGTTTTCAGTTGCCTACTGAACCTTCCAGCTTTGCTGCATTGATGACACAAGGGAATCTAGGCAGCATTCCCTAGGGTGCCTAAGGAATCTATTTTTAAATTCATTGGGTAAGCATTTATTACACCCTCCCTTAGTACTCGGTGTTAGATGAGGCTCTGAGGGCATCAGGATGCCAGAGACAAGGTCCACACCCTGAAGGATTCAGCCTGGAGCTGGGCTAGTGTGACCTTTATCAGAGTTCAGTTGTGAAACAGTAGACCCCCAGGCCATCAGTAAACACATGGCTCTCCAGCCAGAGCTGAACTCTCTGTCCTCCTCTGACCTGTGAGTTGTTTAGAGGTAAATATTTTAAAAATTAAAACAGGTGGAGTTGTCCTGGTTCCTTTTTAGTTAACAATTTTCACTTAATTGCATGGCTTTTGGAGAATGTAGTCTATATGATATCAACCCAGTGAAATTTAGTGAAGTTACTATTAATCTTCTTTAACCATGATGTTCTTTATTAAAAAAAAAAAACAGTGTCTGTTTAGAGAGACAATATTTTATAATTAAAATCTCAGAGTCTAGGGCCAGATCTTTATGTTAATCTGAGCTTTGCTAGTTTCTGGCTGTGTAAGATTAGGTAATGACTTCAGTCTCCACACCTGAAAGCAGTGTAGATAATAATAGAGGCTATTGCAATGGACTGTGGGAAGCATCATATACTTGCACGGAGCTAGAAACAGTTCCTGGCGTGCAGTGAGTGCTCAGTAAATGACATTTAGTTTTACTTTTCACAATTATTTCATCTACAAAACATTCTCAAAAAGAAAATATTATACAAATGGAGAACAGATTAGTGGTTGCCAGAAGTTAGGGATGAAGACAGAGAAACAGGTGACCGTGTAGTAGTAGAAATGCTGTGTGATTTTTGTGTAGAGATGGGACACTGAGGCCTTTTCCCCAGGAACCAGCTTTATTCCTGCTGGCACTGACTTAGCGAATTAAAATATCCAAAGCCTGAGCGTTGAAAATGGCATAATTGCAGCCTTTTCTCACACCTTTGTGTCTTTTTCTACCTTCTATGGGCATACACTAGCCTTTTACAGTCTGGTTGGTTATACATGAACATTCCACAGTATAGCTGGGTAGGATGCATGTTACAGAGTTACATCAGCACTACACATGCATAACAAGTCTGACATCGCTACATTGTAAAAAGTTTCTGCCCAATGAGAGGGGTCCTTCCACAGCACAAGAGATCTTAGTGGTGACAGAACAAAAGTGCATCTTGATTGTGGTAGTGGCTATATGTGAAAGAAAATTGCAAAGACATACATCATACACAAAAGTGCATGTAAAACTGGTGAAATCTGAATGTGACCTGTGAATTACACCAATTGTATCTGACACCCGGTTTTGATATTGTGCTATAGTTATATAAAACATTACCACCAGGAGGACTGGAAGAAAGACTGCATGAGGCCTCTCTAAAATATTTTTGTAATTTCCTATGAATCTATAATTATTTCAAAATTTTGGGAAAAAAATGTTTAAATGCTGCTGGCATATTATGATTGTTCAATAAATGCTGTTTGTATGATTGTTTTCCTTGATAGTTGTTTTTCAAATTTTTCCACATTTAATACATAATAGTTTTAAAGTTAATAGCAAACATGTGATGTTTAGAACTAAAAAAAAATGTATGTGAACAAAGCTATGTATATAAGAACTTAGGGTTTCTTGTGACCTATAAAGGAATTTTGTTATGATAACTAGTGTCATTCATAAGCTCCTTCTGAACTGTGAAAGTGATAGGGAGCAGAGGAGAGCTCTGATACCGGGTGGATGAATGCTGGTCTCCACTGGAAATAGTGGGTGAGAAGGGCAGGTCTCCAGAGGTTTGTAGTCCCAGAACACACTCATGAGTGAAATCTCCTTTTTGTTTCCCAGCTACTTAGGCAGCAAAAGGAGGGTCACCATCTGCAGAAGAGGGTCCTGGAGATCATCCTGCGTAGTCCTTTCATCTACAATTAGTAAACACATCCCAGGGAGACTAAGTTTCCTGGTTGAGGCCAGTAGCTGGTCAACAGTAGTGCCACACTCTTCACCCAGTCGGGACTGGTGAATGCCTCCACCACACGACCCCTGCTCACTGAGGATGACCTGCAGAGCCCTGCTTAGTGGGTACCCCACCTGTCTCAGCACTGAACGGGAACAGCAAGGGTCTGGGGTGGTGCTCTGTGGTGGTGAGCTCCAATGCAGGCCCTGATGGCTTCCTCTCTGTCTCCATCCAAAATCTGCAATCTCAAAACCCAAGAGAATTCCCATTCTGAAAGCCTCAGTTCTCTTCCTCCCAGGCGATGCTGTGTGTGGGGAAACCTATGCATGGGGGCACAAGGACAGAGGCGCACAGTACAAAGCCCTGCCTGTGCCTGCTGGAGCCCTTAGCTGCAAGCTGGGAGGCAGAATTCCGTCGCAGCTCTGCCACTTCCCAGCCATTCGTTCTTACTTTCTGCTCTCTCTCCATGGGCTTCTTTGCCCACCAACTGGACTTCTTTTTCTTCCTTAAAACCAGCAAGACTGTGGTAAGGATTAGAGGCCGCTTAGATATCATAGCCGTTTGTGACTTGGAAATTTCCCAGCCTGCCCCCATGGACGGTTCTGCTAGGGATTGGCCTCTTCTGCCTGAGAGCTGAGATACGACCTCCAGGTTTTCAAGGACAAGTGGAAACAGGAAACTTAAAGGAATGACTTGGAGCGGAAATTTGCACACCTGGTCTTCAAAGGAGAGATGTTGGAGCTGGAGAAACTCAAATTATACCTCATAGGCCAGTAGCCAGTTCTGTTGGACAGGGAGCAAGCACACACAGGAGACTTCCTCAAAAACCAGCAGTGGCTCATTTACTCCTCTTTTCTTTCCTGCAGCTAGAAAAGCAGCGCCTGCCACCCTCACTGCTTGCCGTACCCTGCCACCTTGTGGCTATGCTCTAGACTGCAGTAGTAAAATTCAGACACCAAAGGCTATGGAATCCTTTATCAGTCATACACCCCCTCCCACTCCACACTGAACAAACCTGTACAGATGTTCAGGGTTTTCCAGGCTGAGAGAATTCGCAGCCTGAAGGAGATGGGGTAGAAATGGGTCAATGGAGAAAGGCACTCGCTAGGAAAGGGGCAGGAGGTGTAGAGACACGAGTCTCATAGGTTTGGAAATGACGTGTCTTTCCCCGTGACGGAAGGGTAGGATGCAGCAGGCCAAAGTGACTGCAGCTGACACCGTCTCTCACTACCAAAAAAATGATATGTAGGAAACCCTGAGTCAGAGCATGGCAGGAAGACGGACACAACTTGGCCCCAGCCTGGAGTTCTGCACACGGTGGGCTGACTTCCGTGGTGGTGGTGCCCCTCTCAGGTCTCACGGCAGCATGCCTGCACTCCTAATCTCATCTCATGATCAATCCCAGTTTCATGCTCCTGCCGCGATATGTCAGCACAGGCCCAAAGCAATGAGGTCAGCTGAGCAGGACCGAAACTTCCAAACTGTTGTCTGAAACAAGCCCTTTCCATCCCCAAGTAGATTATTGAGGGTATTTATTACAGTAACAGAGAGCTGACGATCACAGGAATCACCCAAAGCACAGGGCAGCTTTAGACATCTGCTTGGAAATCCTCTACCCTAGCAGGCTAAGTTCTGCCTTTTTCGCAGTCTTGCTCATTTGTCTGAGGTTTTCCCCTCAGGGCCTCACCTGAGAAGTGATCACGTGTGTGAAAATATGTGAGGAAGGCAGTCGTTTAGGGGTGCACAAGGCTGTGGAAATAGGAAGTTATGGCAGTGTAAGGCAGTGATTTTTTTTTTAAGGCGGTGATTTTAATGGAAATGTTGCTAGCAAGAGTACTGCATCTAAGTGCCTACAGAATATCTTTGTTTAATGTCACAGGACTTCCTGTTCTGAAGAAAAAGGAGTTGTGTTAGACTAGAGATTCTCACCCATGGCTATGCCTTCACTGGTGTGCAGTATCAGCCATGTCTACGGCCTCCTACAGCAGAGAACTACCGGATCAGATCCTGGCAAATGTGAATTGTCCGTTATATTGCTAAATGCAATGCATGATACTAGTCTCCTGTCGGTGCTAAGCGGCTTTTATTAAGGCTGTGATGACCTGATCTACAAGTTCCTGGTGGTGCCTATGTTATAGAGACCTACCTGGATCTAGATTTTTTCAGCTATTTGTCTAACCAAAGTATGGTTGCTCACTGAGCACAATTATTATGTCTTCGAATGCTCTTTTGGGGCGAGACCCATGAGTGACATAAAAGAAGACTTGTTAGAGGAAGAGGAGCAGAGGTAGCCCCAGACTTGGCTACGCACCTTGGCATTTCTGGGTTTGTTCTCCTCTTGGTAAGAGGTGAAGCCAAGGGACCTTGGTGAGCTACTGTGAAGGGCCTGGTGAGAAGCAGCACGCCAAGTCACACCCCCTCAGCCTCCAGAGGCACGAGAGGGCACAACAAAGAGAAACGATGGCAGCGCCATTCCCCTAAACGGCCCTGCCTATGGGCTGGGTTGCATCTCCCCACAAATGTATGTGCTGGTCTTAATTGCTGGTACCAAAAATGTGATGCTATCTGGAAATAGGGCTGTTACAGGGTGGTCCTTCACTCAGTATGACTGGACCTTACTTAAAATGTGTTTCTTCAGCATTTTTATTTTGGTTTTTCATTGGCAAAATCACTGTATATATGTATATAGATATATAGATATAGATATATACATACATAGATATACCATATATATATATATATGGTACAGTGATGTTTCCATGCATATTGTACATGTAATCAAACTGGGGTGCTTAGCATATCTTAGCATGCTTTATTCATCATGTCTTTGGGACAGGAACATTCAAAATTTTTTCTTGTATCTATTTTGAAGTATTCAATAAAATATGGTTAACCATAGTCACCCTACCGGGACATAGAACACTAGAGTTTATTCCTCTGATCTTTCTGTATTTTTGCACCTATTGATCAATCTTTCCTTCTACCCTTTCCCCCCTACTCACCAGGGGGTAACCACTATTCTGCCTTTTACTTCCATAAGAGCAACTTTTTTAGACCCTATATCTGAGTGAGATCATACAGTCTTCCTTCATCTCTCTGTGCCTGGCTTATTTTACTTAACATAGCAATCTCCAGATTCATCTGCATTGCTGCAAATGACAGGATTGCATTCTTTTTAAGGCCTAAGTAGCATTCCACTGTGCATACATACCACATTTTCTTTACCCATGCATCAGTTGATGGCCACTTGGCTTGTTTCCATCTCTTGGTTATTGTGAGCAGTGCTGAAGCAAATCTTGGAGTGCACATGACTCTTCTGCATACTGATTTCATTTCTTTTGAATACATTGGCCCAGGGGGTGGGGATTTAGCTCAGCGGGACAGTGCCTGCCTGGCAAGCAGAACATCGTGAGTTAATTCCCGGTACCGGAAAAAAAACCAAATAAATAAATAAATGAATACACTGGCCCAGCAGTGAGACTGTTAGATTGTATGGTAGTTTTATTTATGATATGTTAAGGAAATTCTATACTGTTTTCCATAATGGCTATCCTAATTTACATTCCCAGCAGCAGTGCATAAGGGTTCCCCTGTCTCTTCATCCATGCTAATGTTTGTTATTTTTGACCTGTCTGATCACTGCCATTCTATCTAGGGTGAGAGGTCATTGTGGTTTGGATTTGCATTTCCCTGATGATTAGTGATGCTGTGTGTTTTTTCTTGTATCTGTTGGCTATTTGAATATCTTCCAGGGAGAAATGACTATTCAGGTTTTTGCTCATTTTTTTTTTTTAATCAGACCTTTCTTTCTCACTCCTTTCCCCCAGGTCCCTGCTATTGAGTTGCTTATGTAGTCTAGATAGTAACCTTTGCCATACGCATAGTTTTCAAATGTTTTTTCCCATCCTATAGGTTGTTGTTCACTATGTTGATAGTTTCCCTGGCTGTACAAAAATGTTATAGGGTCCCTATAAAAGGGGGCGGGGTTTGTGTTTCAGACACAGAAAATGTCATGTGAAGTGAGATAAGTGATGCTTTTACAAGCCAAGGAATCACCTGAACCTAGGGATGAAGCTTGGGACAGATACTTCCTCACAGCCCTCAGGGGCAACCAGCCCTACTGACATCTTGTCTCAGAATTGCAGCGACTCACACAAGACAGTAAGTTCCTGTTGTTGGAACCTCTCACTTTGGGGTACATTGTGACAGCAGCCCTAGGAAAGCAATACACCTCCAGAGGTGACCTCTGTGGGGGACATCAGGGAAGACAGCTCTGTGCAGACAGGAGAAGGCACTGCAGCTTCACAGAAAGGATGAGAGACTCTACCCATCCACAATGCTTCTCTGCACGCCACCAACTCAGTGAGATTCAACCCTTTGAGGGCTGGGGCCATGTTACAAAACTAGCAAGGAGTGAGATACTCTTTTTGATAAGAATTCTTGGTGGCACCTTGGACATGTCAACTTCCCCTTCTGGGACTGGTTTCCTTGAATATATAAGAGGATTATGAACCCTAAATTCCTTCAGTTGCAGTATTTTGTGATTCTGACTCTGTAGTATGTATTTGACCTGCTTGCTTAGAATGCAAAGGGGAAAGAGAAACCTCACTCCCCTTACAAGTAGCCAATCAGTTGCGTCAGTAAGAGGGGGTGGCCCCAAAAGCTTGGGGACAGTATAGTATACAAGGGACTCCAAACCCCATTGAGTCTGCTTTCTAGACTCCAAGGCCCTCTTGCTTTGGCATCTGCCTTTCTAGAAACCCTCTGTCCTAGGGATTGCTGAAGCTTTCTCCTCTTCAGGAGGGTACCGCACCTGCCCCTGGATGTCAGATTGCATATGCTAAGCACCATGGCCAGGTAGGTTAGGCTCCTGTGCCCCTTTTAGAACCCTTCTCTCTCTGCTTTGGGAATTAGAGGAACATTATCTTTTCAAGTTGCCACAGTATTTTGGGTAAACCACTTTCTGTGTTACTTTAGATGGATTCCTGCATATTTCAGCCTCCACTATTAAGAAGCTTGAATTTGGTCAAAGCATATTTAAGTGACTACCAGTGGCAAACATCCTACCTAGACCAGAATGCCTATAAATTATGCTTTTCTGATTCCAGGAAATAGACTCACACAGACCAGTCCAAGTCATCAGGGTAAGGGTGAGGATTGGGGTCAGGGACCTTACTAGAAAGTGATTGTAAGAGAGGTGGAATCTCTGAGAAATGTAAGAAGAGAAATCCCCAAATGACGATCTTCATGGAACCTGGTACTGGAAGATCATCCCAGTTCTGGGGAACCTCATTCTGATGTGACCCAGCCACTCTCCAGGGGTCAGCTTCCCTCTACTTCTCTTCCCCATTCCAATTCTCTTAGTGTTTTCCAGAGAATGACTCTGGTAGAACATGAGACCACTTATTATTAATCATTACTCTGAGTGATACGAAGGGGAAATTGGAAACTCGGGTTCCAGAGAAAACAACCTGTTTCTTCCAAGACACCTAAGACCTAATAACTGAACTAAGCTGGTTAAGGCTCTACCAACAGCTGTGTGAAGTCAGCCTCACTGGACACTTTTAGCTGTGTGACGTTAGGTAAGTCCCTGCCTCCATTTCCTCATTTCTAAAATAGAATGTTTGTGTGGTTTTTTTTCTTACAGATGGGATAAGGAGTAGGACTCGGCTGTCCAGTCTTCCCAAGCGCTGGATGGCAAGAGGAGCTCTCTTACCTGTGGTGTCTCAGTCCCTTCCCAAGTGAGAAGAGACTTCTGCACTAAGGATCCTTTTTACTCCATCCTTTCTAACTCCTAAACAGCTCTGTTTGCTTCCACTCACATGTCTGTCAGAGCGAACCTCCCGTGCACACTTCTTCCTGAGGTCCCCAAAAACTTTTCCTCTGAAGTCCCCATAGTGTAGACAAGGACACCATGGGTACCCTCTTTGATGACACACAGTTTGAGCAAACTTGTGTCCCAGTCAGCTTTTATAATAACATTGTATGTTCCTCTGCCCAGGCTTATCTGTCTTGAGATGTGTTCTTTTCACTTATTATTGATCATTAATTGGCTGTTGCCACTCACCCTTTGATCTTCCCTTTTCTTGGAACGCCACCCACCGTGTCTCCTGGGCCCTCGGTCTGTCTATTAAACAGTAATGATACGTAAACAGGCTCAGAGGCGCTCTGGGAGCAAAGGGACCCTGGGGCCAGTCTCCCTCAGCCCAGGGATTGTCATTCCTGAAGCTGTCTGTTTTGTAAGTTCTTCTGCCAAGTTTCTATGGGAGCAGAGGGATCATTTTCTCCATTTTCAAAGAGCAGGGTGAGATGAGGCCTCAAGCTGGCAAATCCTTTAAAGTCACTTTCAAAGGAAACCTGAGCTGAAAGGCCAGGCGGTTGGCAGAGGGTGGTGTGACTTTCTGAAGCTCTCTCTGGGGTTTGGGGTGGTCACTGTCCTAGGCGTCCCAGCACGTGCTTGGAGCCTGCTGCACAGCCACTGCCAAGGGACAGCACTGTCCAGCCACCAGGCCCATGGACCTGGAAAAGGCTCTGCCTCATCCCCCTCCCTAGTCTAAGGGCCAGGAAGGGGTGTGGACTTTCTGCTCTGGGTCAGTTACCAGAACCACATTGTCCCTCCTGTCCTCGGGCCCTGTCAATCAAACTTGATCCTCGGGGTTTTTTGAGGTAAGATACAAGGGAGTGCCAACCCAAGCTGCGGTGAACTTATGTCTGTGTCATGGGATTACTGACGGCCTAGTTCACCCAGTCTCCTCATAAACAGGCTGGGAAGGGAAATCAGAAAGAAAATGGTTGTCCCAAGTCACACAGAGGGAGGCGACTGAGTTCTACCCTTTGGACAAAGCACCTCTGCAGGGGCCAAAGTTTGGTTGGCTTGCAGCCAGTTATAAAGCTTCTGAGGCTACAGGTGTCTGCCAATCACCCAGGAGCCACCAGAATGTCCCGAAGGACCTGAAGGCTTAGCATCTGAAAGCTGCCGCCCACCCCAGTGCTGGGAGCCAATGCGGGTCCAGGCTAAGCTCCCCAAAACAGCACCTGCTTCCTTTCAGCGTCTCTCCCACTACAGTAAGAGGTGAGGGGAGCCAGCTCCCCTGCATTTCCATTCCCCTTCCCATTCCCATAGGAAAGACCTTCAGGACAAGCCAATTTTTCAACGTTTTATTCTGGTATTTGTACAGCTATATTTTACAACACGGTAATGTAGTTTAGACACAGCCAAACCCTGTCTCCGGAGTAGTTATAACACAAGCATGACGCAGAATGGGATGAGACAAACACTCCCAAAGAGAGTTTAGTTAGTGACAACTTCAGGTCCTTGTGTCTGCCTACACTTCCAAAAGGGATGGCACACTGTCGCCCATCGTTAAAAACTTCCGTGAAAAAAGGCACCGTGAGGACACATTGTACAGGCATATACAAACTGAAAAACTAGAACAAAATTACACAGTTTTTTCCTTCTTCAGCTTTTTTTGTTCTTTTCATTTTTTTAATACACACTTTGTAAATTGTAAACCTTCACTTGCAAAAAAATACAAATACACTGAGGCATTTTAGACAAAATATTTTCTTACTTATACAGATGCAATACTTAAAATATTCTCTTAAGTGCTCTTTCTCAATAAAGATTCTCAGATCCGTGTCTGCCTGCAGATACAAAATCGAGCCTTTAACGCGGTTTTATATTTTTAATATATCTTTTTAGGTTTATATATATTTATATTATATATATATATTTATATATTTACAACTCTGCCATATATTCCTTCACCTTTGGTTAAAAAAATTAAAGCCCTCTCTTTGATAACATACTGAAGTCCTGTCTTTTAAAAGAATGCTCATTTACATACAAAAGAAATATCTGTTCCCACAAAACATATACATTCCTCATTTTCCAGACTAAGTCAAGTCAGAACTTTTTGCATACTCCCCTGCTTTGATCTATAAAATGGTTTTGCTTTTTGCTGACATGGTTTGCCGTACACGTAGGAGAAGAAGCAATATTTATTTTCTTAACGTTTTATGGCAGTGGGGG
>NW_004955420.1:19945525-20021206 GCF_000276665.1 Chinchilla lanigera | reverse complement strand
AGCTATGATTCGCACTAGTGGATGAAAGAGGCACTACATCATGGGATGAACGTTGTAAAGTGTTACAGTATCCTTTGGGTCGGTTCTGAGTAGGAGCTGGAGAGGAAAGCGTCAACACTCCATGCTTCAGCAGGCTTTGGGGAGCTCCGGAGGCAGGTCAGTGGCGGACACGCGGTATTGCACCTTGGTGTTGGTGATGGCGCCGTGCTTCTGGCGCAAGTGAAGTCGCAGCTGGCTTTTGTGGCGAAAATGCAGGTTACACTTCTCGCACTGGAGGGACATCAGAAGCAGACTGTTAGCTGTTGTCAACCCAAGAACTCTGTCAGGGCTCAAAGACCCAGAGAAGGAGATTCTGCCTGTGAGGGACTAGCGAGGCTCTTTCCTTGCAAAGGTCGGGTGAAGACCCCATATCAATCATGACTTCTACGAGGGATAAGTCGGCATCGTGGTGGCACCCATGCCTTCCCTTGCTTGAGATGCCCATCCCTGATTTCACTGCACCAGTGCAAGTCCTATCCAAAAACATCATTCAGGTGCCAACTCTCCTAAGCATTGATGCATTTCTGAATCTCCCTAGGATAAAAATAACCCCTCTTTCCTTGAGATTGTAGATTTATCGTCTTGCCACATAGCCGTCCTTGTGTATTCACAATCTTATCACTAATATTCATAACCTTCCTAGTGCCTAGGAGAACAGTATGCGATAAGTCTGAATACATTTAGACAAATGCACTAGATCAGTCTAAATTCATGGATGTTCTAGACTTTAGGATACTTTGCACTGCAGTGAGACTTCTTACTAGGACATATCTCTTAGATAAGCCAGCAAAGCATTAGCAAATCGATCTACTTTTCACTTTGATTCAATGAATGTATGGTAATACTTCTGGTGGGAAAAGTTACTTAAAACTAATGAACTAAATGTAACTAAAAGTACATTTAAAAGTAATGGGCTAGGGCTAGGGATTTAGCTCAGCGGCACAGCGCCTGCCTGGCAAGTGCGAAGTCGTGAGTTCGATTCCTGGTACCAGAAAAAAATAAAAAATAAAAAAAATTTTAAAAAAAATAAAAGTAATGAGTTAATGGTGTAACTTAGACTCGATCCTAAGACTCGAGTTAATGGTGTAACTTAGACTCGATCCACAAACAAGCATTTTTTAGGTAAAAACTGAGCAAATCCAAGTACAACATGGACTTTATTGATTCATTAGTTGTGACAAATATATCAAAATGTGGAAGATGTCAACCATACGGGAGTCTTATGTATATAACCTTTGCAAACTTTGTGGAAATGTATACCTTTTCTGAGATAAGTTTTATAAACTATATTCAGATACAGAATATATTTTAAGGTAAAAAGAGAAATGGAATTAGAAAATTGATAAATAAAATGGGCAAGACAGTGAGTAAAGAACCCCAGCGCTAGGAGAGCCAGGTCATTGTATGTCTGTCACCTATTGTTTCGGATCCTAACCATGTTATTTCTCTTTCTCTGCATCCTAGCTCTCCCTAAGGTAAGGGCCTGGGTCAATAAATGCTGAAGGTTACTTTCAACTCTTATACCTTCTGCATCTAAATTTCTAGCAAATCATGATATAGCAGCTACTTATTGGATTCTTAGTATGTGCATGAACTATCCTGAACACTTAATAAATTGTTTAACTTAGTATTACCACTAAGGTAAATTCCATTTTCAGGTTCATTTTATAGATGAGGGCATTAAGGCACTACAAGGATAAATAATTTGTGCAAGCACAAATAGCAAGCACTCATCCAAAGCCTTAAGAACAAGTGAGCAACCCACATTTTGCAGGCTAACCTCTGGGTTGTGGATGAACAGTTCACTTAGTGTTCTTTGCCCATTCCCACCACAGTGATGTGAAAACAGCCATAGACAACATGTAAACAAATTAGTACGGCTGCATTCTATTCCAGTAACATTTACATTTACTGAAGTTTAAATTTCATACAATATACGATGTCACAAAATACTGTTTTGGGTTTGTTTTTATTAAAACTCACTTTTAGCTCATGGAATGTTAAAAAAAAAAATTAGCCTGCAGGCCACTGTTTGCTGAGACTGTGTGGGGCATGACAGTTCCAATGGCCTTTCATAGCCTTGTGCCACACAGCTGACCATCTCTGTTTGCTTGAAGTGGCCTTGAAGTGGTGGGTTCTGTTTTTCTCTTAATAACATCACATTATCTTGATTCTCCTCCTACTCCTAAAATAGCTCCATTTCTTTTTCTTTTTCTTTTTTTTTTTTTTTGTCCCCAGAATCGAACTCAGGACCTTGCGCTTGCCACACAGGCGCTTGGGCCGCTGAGCTATATTCCTGGCCCAACAGCTCCTGTTCAAACACTTCAGCTGCTCGTAAGTGTACCGCTTACCCAGGGTACGGCTGTGCTGTAGGCACTCAGTAAATATTTGTGGAATGAATGAATGACCCCTAAATCTATGGATCTGCAGACTGGACTGCTTCCCTAAGGCTCAGATGACCCAGCCCAGTGCCTCCATTTTAAAGAGACCTAGGCTGAAGTCAAGCAGGGTGTGTTTGATAATCCTGGTCTCCCAGCCATTACTTCAGCAGGCCTCTCACTGTGTACCTAAGATGGGAGCAAAAATAGTCCTGCTACCCCAGCCCTCCTCCCCAGCCAGCCACACGCGGCTTACGTACATGGTAGGGTTTCTCTCCCGTGTGGATACGCAGGTGGCTCTTCAGAGTCTGAAGGTGCCGGAAGCGAGTCCCACAGATTTCACAGGGATAGGGCTTCTCCCCAGTGTGGATGAGCACGTGGGCACGGAGGTGGGCCACCTAAGGAGGAGCACAGGCATGAAGGCTCTGCCAGAGTGGGCCGCAGACCTCCCAGCAGCCGCTCATCCATGTGCGGAGCCCCAGGGGTCTGTTCATAACACTGCTGGCTCCGCTCACCTGTACAAATCTGGCTCCACAGGTTTCGCATTTGTAGGGCTTCTCTCCAGAGTGGATTCGAGTATGGGTTTTCAGGTTCGCCGGCCGGTTGAACTGAGCCCCACAGATGTTGCAACGATAGGGTTTCTCACCTGTTATCAAAAAAAGAGGAAAAAGGAAAGCCATGTCAACGGGAAGGGTCTCCCGGAGATTTCAAGGCCAACCCCCACCCTCTGAGGCTGCTTGTGCTTTGTTTCCTCCTGGGAGATGTCAGGGAGAGAGAGAGCCCAGGGATCTGCCCCTGGCCTGCCATCTTTCCCACACACAGACTGGCACCATCTGCAGAGGACCAGCCCAAGGAACAAGCAGTGGCATCAGGATGGGGTGGGAGGAGGCGAGGCATGGGGCAAGAGGGGCAGATTCCAGGAAGCCTGGGCTTCAGTACCAGTGCTGTCCCTGGGAGCACCCGTCTGCAGGACTTGGGCAAGACACTGCCCTTCTCTGGGCCTCAGTTTCCCTCTCTGAATCTTTGAAGCTAAGTCAGATGACGTGGGAAGGTCTTTCTGCCTCATTCATTCGATAGGACTAATGCCATACTCCACCCCCTCAGCGGGGAGATACAATCAAGTTGCTCTAGTTTCTCTCAGAACAAACATACTTTCCCACTTGTGGCCACTGAATTTGTAGGTGGGGTGGGGCCTGGGTTTGAGTGGAGGCTCAGGCAAAGGAAACCAATTGGAAAGCTGCACCTTCCTCTGTGGAAAGTTCCTGGGAGGAGGAAGCCACTTAAAGATTTAAAAGAATAAACTGTGGGCAGCAATCAGGTTGTGAGGAGTTACTGGATAAGGAATATGCACTGATAAGCAACAAGTCCTTGGGGGACATTAAAAGGCCTTTCACTTTTTCCTGGCTTGGCAGAAGCACACCACATTGTCTCTATCAGCCTCAGTTTCTTCACCTGTACAATGGGAATAACCCTTCTGACCCCAGCAAAGGCAGAGAGGCAGGACAGAGTCTCAGAGGAAAGACACAGAATATGGGGAGTGGATAATTCCCTCAGCAAAACAGGACGAAGCTGAGCCCCTCATTCAGGCTAGGATGGGGCCTATTCCCTGCCTCACCCAACTAGACCCCAAGGCCCCTGCGGCTAGCTCTAGGATCCTCTGCCGTCCTCCCCTAAGAACCTTAGCGTGCTCAGGTGGAGGGGGGCATGACCATACCCGTGTGGACGGTCTTGTGGCTGGCGAGGTTGCCTTTGTAGCGGAAGGAGGCCTGACAGCGGTCACACTTGTAGGGCTTGTCACTGTGGGTCTGCAGGGTGTGCCTCTTGAGCGAGGCCTCCTCAGAGAAGCGGCAGTCACATTCATTGCAGAAGAAGGCCCCGTTCTCTGTCGGGGGTAGAGGACACCGCGTCAGAATGAGGCAAGGAGGAAGGTCTTAAGGGTCCTTCCTCAGGAGCCCCAGAGCCCCCAGCTAACTAACGCTCACAGGAGCTCAGAGGAAAGGGCCTATGGGATTCTATGTTTCTTAGCATTAAGATCTCACGCACGGAGGAGAAGGGACAGATCAGACACTAAGGTAGAGCTGAAGTTCTGACCAACAGCGCTCAGATGGTCTACATAGGCTCAGCAGTTTTTCCTTTTCCTGGGACCTCTGAGAACTCACTTTTCTTATAAGTACATAGTTTATTTACATTCGAACTCAGAAGCCCTGGGGCAAGGCCCTTCACCTCTGGAAGGCTTTCTCTGCTCTTTCTCCAAAGTCAGGATAATAAATCCCTCTCCTGCCTGCTTCACAGGAACATACTGTATAACACAAAATAAAACGCAAATCATTACAGAGGAGTGCGATATAGGTCAAATTCAGATCCACTTAGAGGTCACTGAAGTAAGAGTTAATGAGGGAGACTCCATGGTCATCCTTGCACCTATTTGGATTTTTATGTCTCCAAAACACTTCTGTGACACTGGGAGACCAAAAATGACAGTGGAAGTAGAAACAGAAGCCCAGAAAAAAGGAACTGGAGTGCAGAGCAAGGCACATAGCTGGGGGACAGAAGGGGATAGTCCCTGCTCTTCCCTGACTAAAGATCTGTGAGCCTGGGTCAAATCTCTCTGAATAAGGAACTCATTTCCTTTTTCTCTTGCTATAAATATTTGAAAATGGCGTGCTATGGGGAGTTTACCCTGATATGTATGATGGGGCCATAATATAACAGCCACGGTGGGTGAAGAGTTAAACCTGCTTATCTTGTAAACACCAAGGATGTTGATTACCAAATATCCAGAAACATTCATTTAACCATTGAGTTCAACTAACATCATTCAGCTAACAATTACTGAGTACCTCCTGTGTGGAAGGGACTTACTAGGACCCACAGAGAATGCTGGAAGGACTGAGGTCAGGTGCTTCTCCTTAGAGAACCCAAAGCCTAGCACGGCAGAGAACAACTGAGCAAGCTCTATAAGCAGGAGCCAGCTTCCTAGCTCCCTTTGCTGGAATGACGCTGGAAAGATCGCCCAGTCACTCTCGATTACAACAGGTTCACTCCAGTACCTGACCCCTTGCTCTGGCCAAGCCAGTTTCCTGAGACGGGAGGCGTAGGGCCATCCACGGTGATGTTAAGCGCCCGTGGACTTCTAGTCAAAAACTTCCTCCAGTGAGGGACAACAATACATACAAAATAGAAACACAAACCCGAGGGCACTTCCTTTGGGTTTGGAGAGGGAAGGTGAGGCAGGGAAGGGACTCACCACAGCTGGAATCCGAGTACTCAGACTGAGTCTCCCCCATCTCCTCGGGGAATGTGGGGCCAGCGGTATGCAGGCACATCTCTGCGTGCTTCGGGGACTGAGAGCCGCACGACGTGCACTTGGGGGGGTGCATATAGAGCGGCGAGTGGCCCTCACTGCTGCTGCGTGGGGAGCCTGTCAGGGACCTGCAGGCGGGAGTAAAGACAAGCTTGGCACCTGGGTGGGGGAGTCCAATCCACTTCCCCTGCAAGCATCCTCCCCTCCTTGCGTCAGGCAAGCCTGGACCAGAGCTTTCATGCAGCCCCAGGGTCTTGGATCACCCTCAAGCCGGCCTCCAAATAGCATCTGCAGGATCAAACGGAGCCCAAATCCTTCTCTTGTGCCCAGTTCCTTCCGTGGGGTATGGCTGCCAACACCCTCTCTCAGTATAAGGGAAGTGTGAGGGTCGCTTGCCATATCGAGACCACAGGAAGTGCCTTTGGAATTTGTGGAATATTCTCCTACCACAGAAGGGCACGATCGCTCTTGCTATATAAAAAAGATACTTAAGGGTTACATATTTCCTTACTCAGGCTAATTTGCTCCATAAGCACTAAGCCTGTATCTTTAAGAGGCTTAACATTTCAGGCAAAACATAAAAAAAGAGTACACAGCCCCTGTACCCATCACAAGACGTGAACCCAGACCTCTGCCCAGGAAATTCCTGTGCTCAGACCCCACCAGCCTCTGAAATCACCTGTTAACGATATTGTTGAGCCGGCTGGCCTGGGGGATGGTGGAGTCTTCCCCACTGGCAGTGAGCTTGGTCGGGGACTGGAGGTCAAGGTTCTCAGGCTCCATGGGTGGCTGGCAGGCAGGTGGGGCAGTGTAGGCTCTCGGAGAGAGGCGGCTCAGCTCAGCCTGCTCGGGTCCCTCTGGCTTGGCATTCTGGTTGAGACTGTTGAGCACAATGAACTTGTATTTCTTCCAGTTGCAGGCTTTGGGATCAGTGGGACTCTTGGCTGGAGGGGAACCAGAGGCCTGAAGGATACAGGCATTCTTGCTGCTGCAGGACTCCGTGGGTGAGTTGGGCTGGCAGTCAGATTTCTGAGGGCTCTGTGGACTGACCAGACCCTTCCGGTTCAGGGGTGCATTGGGAGGCTCAAAATGCAGGGCAATCTCATCCTCTGAAGAGGGTCTCTCTTCTTCTTTGCTGGCCTTGTCACAGGAGAAGTACGGGGCACTCCGGGCCGAGGGGGCAGCAGGCTTGGGGCCCTCAGCCACGCTGTAGTGCATGTCACCTCGTGCCTCCTCTGGAACTGCCTCCTTGGGTGAGTAGAGGCTGCCGTGGCACACACTGGGAGACACCTCCAGGGCTGGCCGGCTGTACTCGCTAGGGACTGGCCTGGCACTTTCACAAGGGTGAGCACGCTCCTTGGGGAACGGGTTGGCCACAGGCATCCGGGCATCTCGTAGCTCCTCATCAGAGAAGAGGAAGGGGCTGACCGGAAGGTGACTGTACATGGGGTAAGAGGCTGGTGGCGTGGACAGGCCCCCGTACAGGCTGGGAGCAAAAGCTCTGCTCTCACACCCCGGGGTATTCCTTAGTGGCAGGTTGTTCTCCACCACTTCTCGACTCCGGTAGGCCATGATATCTTGGGGCATCAGCATTCGGCTGTTTAGAAACTCTTCGCGAGAAGGTTTGATGGCAGAAACCATCTCTGCTTCACTGCGGGGGAGAAAACACCGGGCACAAAGTCAGAGCTGTTAAGCAAATGACCTGCCAGTGACACTGTTATGTAATCACATCTGTGCTTGAGTCAGCTAGATATAGGGGATGTGGCTTTGGAATAGGGAAACGCAGGAGAAGACATATACACTAGAAGTCCAGCAACTTAGCTTATAGTGGAGGGGGGGACTGAGGCCCAGAGAAGGAGTGAATTATCTAATCTGTGGCTGATTAGACATGATTTTTTGAGTTTAAGGCGCATATACTCATGTCTGTGAGCCTGTAACTCTTCTGATGTTAGAGAATATTTAATGGCTTACATGAAGCTTTCAAAGCCCTTTATCAAGTCATGCATGCAAAATCCTGCAAGGAAGGAAAGGAAGGAATTTTACACACACAGAAAGGAGGGAAGAATTTACACAGCGCTGCAGTATACTTTCAGAGGGTCATAAACAAACTAGTTCCCTATTAAAGAAAGAACCTGCCCCATATGCTAGATGGATTCATGGGAAAGTTTATGGTGGAGAACAGGCAATAAATGCCAGTGCAAGAAGCCATGGTGGGCAGACCCACTTGTGGTATTTAGCAGCTATGTAATCTGGAGCAGGTTACTGAACCATTCTAAGCATAGGCCTGGCCTGTAGAAAGTCCCCAGAAAAGACAGCAACGATGATCTCACCACCATGATTGTCCACAGGAGACAAAAGACTGTCGCTGTAGACACTTGAAGGGACATTATTATGTGTGGGAGAAAATAGGCCAGCCCAATGTGATCACAGTTAACAGAGCTAGAACTGGTGAGCAGAAGCCAATGGAGCCAGATTGCAACGTGCCATAAAGAGGAGCTTTCTGACTATCCAAGGTGGACTGTGCAGCTCTGGGAACACTGAGTTCTGGGCTCAAACACAGGCTGGAAAAGCCTTCTGTGGAGTAAGGATGTCATCTCCCTAGAGCAGCTGGGTCAAATGGGTCAGAAGAAATTAAGCCCTGAGTCTCTGTTCCACTTAGTAAAACTCTTCGCTTCTTTGTGCTTTTGGTTCCTCACCTCCCAATGGGGATTATGTCTTCCCTTCCCTTGAGTTCCCGTAGACCCAGCGAACTCTTTTAATTCACTGTGTCTTCCCTAAGTAGCAGCAGGACATGTAAACGATGAGTAAGGCAGCCTCAGAATCTGGTAGGGAACTAAGGACTAAGACATGTGTATAAATAGTTGTAACAGAAATCTAAGTGAGAACTAAAATATATATGCAAATAGTAAAAGAGAAAGAAGGTGGAAGAACAAGCAGAGTGCTCCAGATCACAGAGGAAAAGCTGACAAAGGAAGAGCAGTGATCTGAAAACTTCCACATGGAGGAACTAGAATCTAATCTGTGTCTTTCAGGATGGATGGGAAGAAAGGGCCTATTTCTGGAAGACAGAAAGAGGTAGTAATGCATAGGACATATCTGCACCGCTGTGAGGAGTTAAGTCTGCCCACAAGGCAAGAGTTAAGAAGTGTGCAATAATAGTGGAATGTAGCTTGTGGCACAGTACAGGGAACTGCATTTTTCAACATGCATGAGGAATCAAGGGTTTCTCACCTAGAATCATCCCTTCTGCCTCCAAGTCCTCCACCTAGGTGGCAGCTTACCTGGCCTTGATAAACTTCCGACAAGTGTCCACAACATGCTCCATCTGCAGGTACATGGCGGTGGCCATCACAGCCATGATGTTGCCTTCCCGAAGGTTGAGCCGAGATGTGTACATGAAGTCCAAGAGGATGCAGAATCCCTCGGGGTTGATCTCAGGATCCAGGTTGATCACGCTGAGGTTGCACTTCAGTTGGTCTGTGAAGATGCTATAGAACAGGCCACTGTAAAACAAACAAACGATCCACTCTTACAAATGTATCAAATCCGTGATCATTTATAGCTGCTCAACTCATTTCCCTGGGCCTCATCCCAGCACTTGCCCGGAAATTAACAGTAACTTTTGTTTATGGAGTATGTACCAAATGCCAGAAATTCCTTAAGTGCTTTATGTATATTGTTATCTTCTGTTCCTGCAAGGTAGACACTACCACTCTCCACCTTTTTATGTGGGGCAACTAACATCTCAGAGGGTAAGTAATGTTCTCAAAGTCAGAGACTGTTTTCCTTTTAGTCTTAACTGCATGGATTGCCAGAGTTAAATTTAGCACACATGTGCAGTAACTATTCTTAGTCTGTATCTTCGGTATAAGTATTTCCCTCCTTGTTATATTGCATTATCCTTCGTTTTAGAAATCTATTTTTTAGGAGTAAGTTGGATGTAGATGTCAAATAAATAAAAATATACCTATAATTACACTTTACTGCTTTTCTCCAACTCCAAAGACGACCAGAAGGTCAATTATTCCTACCAGATTCCAGTAAAACCTGAAGATATGCTCCCAGGTACCAGGTAGCCCAGTGGAAGACAAAACAGAAAGCTAAAATTCCAGGTTGTCCTCTCATTTCTACTCTCTCTAGATGTGTTACCAAAGGTGAGGCAGACTTTTACCAATAAATAGCTATGCAACCTTGGCTAAGATATTTAACTTCACTATATCTTGATTTCCTTACCTATAAATAAGCAGGAATAACAGTATTGGCTCTATAGGCTTGTGGTAACCACAAAAATGTCCAGAGGATAGAGGATGCCTGCCATGCACTAAGCAATCACCAATCATTAGCTATTATTTTTATATCTCTGTCAGCCTCCATTGTCTCTGTTACTTAAAAGAAAGTATTTGTTGAAGTTGGATGTTTTTCTAACCACAGTAGGGATGTGTCATTCTCCACCATTTTACCTGTGCATTGCTTGTATCAGCCATATGGTGGAGGTATAATGCATCTCTAGGAAAGAGGGCTACTAGAAAGATGTATGGAGATGATTTAATATAATGTTGCTCTGAAAACTTGAATGACTTATCAAATATGAGGAATTAACTGTCTCACTCTAACTCAATGTATTCTGAACACCCATGGAAATACAGTTATAGTATAAAATAAATAGTTACAGCATAAAAAAAGCAAAAAAAAAAAAACCCTCAGATTAATTTGCTTAATGTAGTTAAAGATTCTCCTTTTCTTCTTTTTTCTTTTTAGAACTGGCTAACTGAAGTCATTCTCTGTGTTTGTCCCAAACACATCCTTTCTTGAGGGCAGTATGTGATTTCTTCCCCTACTGTGCCCTTAGAACAGAAACCCTTTCCTTTCTAAAAGTATTTAATCATTAGTTTTCTGGGAGTAACAGACCAGGCCATGTGCTGAGATCTGGAGACAAGAGGGCATCACCCCAGAGGTGGCAGAAGGCCTAGAGCCTGTCCCACCTTGCTAGCTGCTATCACTTTCATTCCCATATTAGCAGTCACCCTTCCTCACCTGCAGGCCATGAGGACTGTCTTATGGGCTCTAAACTGTTCCCGGCTGACCACAATGACAACATCAGTCAAGATGTCACGGCTCCGGAGGCGATTGAGATTGAGCAGAACGTCGCTGGCATGGCGGGTAAACTGGATACAGCTGTCAGCCGGCGAGGCCATTTTGTCTTCACCTGAACAAAGGAAGTCAAAGTCCTATTAGTCCTCAGGAACTGTCCTCACCAGGAGGACCAAGCAGGTGGCTTATGCTGCTAAGGTATAACAATTCAGGTCCCTCATGTTTTGATCATTGAACAACTCATAACCTATCTCTGACTATTACTCTTCATAGCTATAAAACATAGGGCTCTCTTTTGGAGAAAAGGGAAGGGAGAGACTCTGTTGAATATTTTTCCCACATACCAGATACTCTGCCAAGGACTGAGAGTGAGTGAGTATGTCGCAACAGAAAGAAACTTCCTTTTCAGGGCTACCAGGGTAGCTTTGCCTTTGGCCAGCTGTGTGACTTGGGCCAGGTTGTTTTCTGTTTCTGGGATTTGGTTTTCCAAATGGAGGACAGTAATAGCTATATTTGTTATTTTAAAAATTAGAGATAGGTCCCTAGATTATAGTAGGTCATCAAAAAAATTACAGTTACTTTCATCAAAATCTAATTTAATTATCCCAGCCACAGCCTGTCTCTCTCCATTACTGGCCTTTAGAGTTGTTTTGCTTTGTACTTGAAATACCTAGAACCAGTACATCCTTAAGTCACGATAGCAGCAAAGTTAGTCTGAATAAAGACATGCGTTAGGGAATCACTGACCATAAAAGGGACAGGGAAAAGGGGCAGGGGCTGGAAGAAATATAGAGGGAATTGCTAATCTTTGTCCCTTTAAACAAAAGATGTCAAAGTTCACAGAAACACATGCATTAGCAAAATTAAAAAGGAACAGTTTGTCCACACAATTTTAAAGCATATAATTAGACCTACTTACCACCCAATGCCTTGCTTCACAGTCCAAAATGTTGCTTAAAAACTGCAAAGAAGAGGAGAGAGCAAACAGGAGTTGATTTAATGAATATAAGATTGTCCACTATAGTCTTATTTTAGGACACACTATTTAGTCTTGCTTTGATAGCTGCAGCCTGCCAGCTGGTGTGGTTTCACCACAAGCTAGCAAACATATTCCAGTTTTGCTTTTACAGAAAAAACAGGCACCCAAAGTTACTAATGTACTACAAATGTCTTTACCCCGAGCACTGGGAATACTATTGCATACATTAGTTACATGTACATACACATTTCCTTTTCAAGGTAAGAAGTTTATACCACCCCAAGGCCACTTGAATTTCTGGGAAAGAAACATAAGAAAAGTAGATCTTTCAATATCAATGATAATGGGCCTTCAGGGGCTAGAAACACTGGCCACTACTCAAAATCTGCTAAAATATTATCTTTCAAGTTGTAGAATGATTACACAAGGCCGATAGATTCAGTATCTTTATCCTTATTTCACTAGTGACGAAACTGACCCAGGGGTTCAAGTGGCTTGGCTAGGACAAACAACTAGGCAGTATTTCTTGATTCCCTGGAACACTTAAGGCAGAATACAGAGTCTACAGAATACAAGCTGAGATGGCATGTCTTCACATTCCGTGAGTATCTCTGCCCTCTTTTTCAGTTTCCTCTGTTTTCCCTGCCGGGTCTAAGACCAGACAGAGTGTTACAGCTTCCAAGTTTGTGCTTCTGCCTCCAGGTGAAAGATTTAACTGTGTGGTTTAGCTGAGAACCGGCCAGTGAGCTCTAAACCTTAAAGAGATTTAATGAAATGTGTACTCTTTCCAAATTGGCTTCTCTAAAACAATAATCACGCAGGGAATAGGTATAAGACTCTCCTTTATGACGGAATGTGGGCTGTAAAGGAAAACCATAGAGTATCAGAACTCTCTCCTCACTCGAAAAAAGCATAGCTCTTTAGAGCTGTTTTCCGGGTAAAAGGGCCTGAGGCCGGGGAGGTCATGTTGGGTCGTGTAGATGGTTGACGGCCTGGCCCTAGGTCTCCTGGCTGAAATTCTTGTCCTCCCTCCAATTTGGCCTACGTGCCGCAGAACATGCAAGACAGCACCCTGAGGTGGGTGAATCTCATTTTAAAGTTCCTTCCCCTACACAAATACTTTGCTCCATTCCAGGCTGCTGAGTCTTACCAAGTGAGCACTCTAAAATGAGAGGTTTCTTTGGGTCTGTAACCAAACACACTGACATTTCTCTGTGGTCCCGAATGCCAGCCACTCATTCTCCTTGGCTTCAAGGTTAGTGCGTGCACGTGAGCGAATCAGGACTGTGGGAAGGACTGACAAAAGAAGCTGTCTCCTCCTTTCCCATCCTAACTCAAGATAAGATACTAACATGGTCCTAACCACAGCTCCCTGATCATCGCCTTTGAAAACGAATGTTGAAGACCCATGAAGTTTATTTAGAAACTTTCGCCTCTTCCTTCATGGAAGAAGTCCTCAAACATGTCTGGAATACCTCGGCTGTCCTTCAACCAGCTTTCAGCTACCAGCTGTCCTGTGGATGTCCAGTTCCAGACTTTTGGAACCACAGGAAGCCGAGATTTGCCATTTCACCGCGACAAGTGGCAATGACTCATTCCGGAGGCCCTTCGAAACAAACAAAACAGTTGCCCTGTGTCCACTGTTAGCTCAGATTTGGGCTTTTCACCTTAAGCCTCTACTTGGCCTGGATGAAAGGAAAGCAATAGAGCGGGCCGCATCCCTGTGAAGTTCGCCGCTTTGTAAACCCCCCTGGGTGGTGCAGGTGGGAGAGCACCCCTGGAATTTGGTTTGGATTTTTTCTTCCTACGAACCACTGACCTTTCCCACCCTTTACTGTACCTTGATAACAGCCCTCATTTACCGTAGAGGAAACTGGGAATAAGCCCTGCCCAAGGTCTAAAAGCCAGTCTTTAATAAAACCTTGGACAAACCTCGTCGACTAGCGGGAGTCCTACCAATGCCACTCACAAGACTCAACCCACAGACAGCAAAGAGAACAGAACTGTCATTCAGAAACTAAAACCTGCAGCGGCCAGACTTGGACCCGACTCCCCAGTCCCCCTCTCTTGGCTGCCCGAACCACCTAGGAAGAGTGAAACGCGGTCTGATGGAACTCCCACACCCTTTCCTCCTCTCGAGCTTTCCTCGAGTATGTACAGTGAAGCACCCGAGAGGGCAGTTTGAACAGGAGCTTCTGGGAGAAGAAAAAAGGAAGTCTCCCCGCCCCTCCAAAAAAGGCAAAGAGAGAAAACAGCAGAAGCGAAAGGAAGCATGAGCAGGGAGAAGAGGCGAGGTTAAAAGTAAGCAGAGAGCCCTTCCCTCCCTCCTCCCCTGGGCCGGGACCAGACAGCGCTCCGCTCTGCGCTTGCTCTTTGCGCACCGCGGCGCAGCCCGAGTGCCGGAGCGACTCGCCCTGCCAGCCTGCGCAGACTCGCCCACCCCAGCGCACCCTACCTGTCTTCCAGGCACCGCCCACCCCCGGGCGATCGGCTGGCACCGCCGGCACCGCTGCCCGCCCTCCTCAAAGCCCTCGAAGGAAGGCGCGCTGGAGGCCGGGTGGTATGACTGCGGCAGCCCTTAATTTAGTTGCATTCAAATAAAGGTTGTCATGCACTTCGGAAGCTAACATTGTGTGAGCCGCCCCCCCACCCCCCAGGCCGTCAAGGCAGGGGGTAGTGAGGGGAATGGCACAGCCCTCTCATTCCCGGAACCTAGTCGATCTCCGCTCAGCGGATTTCACAGAACACGCTCTGCCTAGCGCCCGTTCCAAGGAGAAGTCACTTTCCAGGAAGCTGCCGGCCCCCGACGGCCGCCAGGATCGCTGCCTGCGCGACGCGGCCCGCCGGGGATTCACCGGGGAGGAGGGCCGCCCGGGAAGGCTCTCGGGGAACGCGGTACACTTTCCCCTAAATCCCTCGGCAGCGCGAGGTCCAGGGCTCTGAGTGCAACTAGTCCGCTCCCCTCCCCCAGGCACACATACAAGCAATTTATAGATGGGGAAAATCAGACAACTGAGTAGCAGGGCTGAATATAGAACCCCGGCCTTTGGCTACGATCCGAGGCTCATTTGAGGACCAGGTTGCCCAACTCTGGCGTTTGCTGGGCGCCTCTTTTCGCCTCTCTTGCCCTCCTCTCTCCTCTCTCATCCCTTGCTACCCCCTCCCCCGCACTTTAAGGGGCTGGCAGAAGCAAGAGGTCAAGGTCAAAACGCTGGAAACCCTACGGCTGAGTCCCGGGCAGCGCCGCGGAGTTGGAGGAAAACTAAACCGAAAGCCCCTTCCGCCTACGTTGGCAAAACCGGGGAACCCAGATCCGCTGGGTTTCCGCCCCAAATCTTTAGAATCGGAGCTACCAGGCAAAACCTGGCCGGGTCTCTGGATTTCGGAATCCTCTTTCCTTGAAACCATAGAGACAGAGAGTTCGGACTCAGGAGAGGACCGGGCTCCGACCCCAGCGCGTGCGCGCAGGGGCGCACTCCAAAGTTACACCGCCTTCGCGGCAATGAAGCCCCGGAGGGCCGTCTCCTAGCTGCTTCGGACAGCCGGGGCCAGGAGACGATTTGGTGAGGTCGGAGTCGGGGGAGAGGGGGCAGTCTTAGCTTTAGAGGCCTCAGTCTAGTCCTAAAACTAGGGGGCGGTGTCACACGCGGCGCTGCGCACCCCTTCCGCAGCGGAGGCGGGGTCAGGGTCTGTGCTCAAAGGCTGGGGCCTCCGGCAACAAAATGCTTTCTCCTCCCTTCTCCTGGTAGGATAAAAGCAGAAAAGGAGACTGAGATTTTAATTTGGGATAGGGGCGACAGTCTGGGCAATTAAAATTAAGTAAATGCACTTATTGTAAAGTAGGAAACCCGTGGTTCGGGCAACTCAAACCTCGTCGTGTTTTTACCGCTGCCTAACACTAGAGAGAGCCCTCGGTCCAGGCCTGAAACCCGCAGCGCCCTCCTCGCTCGGCCCGCCCCTCCTCCTCACTGACCTAGTTTGGCTACAGTCTCCGGATTTGGAGACCGCCTCTCCCCCTTTCCGCTGACCTCTCTATCCAGGCTGGCTATTCGATCATAGGTGATCTGATAACTCCAGTAAATCGCTGAAACGTCCGAAGGGGTCCCTGAAAGCGCAAAGCAGTCTTCAGGGACAGGGACAAGGAATTTTAATAAGGCTGGGGCCGCCGCAGTGAAACTGGCACCCGGGCTCCCGCCGGACAGGTCCCTTTCCCAGCAGAGTCTAGCTAAGGAGCCCTGAGGGTCCACCCACCCAGGTGTGGCGGTAAGGGTTAGGGTCCAGCCGCGGGTGGGAAGAGGACACTCTGCGTGCTCTTGGCTGGAGGGTAGGGGAGGCGACAGTAGATGAAAAAGCAGCGTTGGACAGCACCATGACCTCAGCACCTGCCTGTGTGACCGAGGTGTTCCAGGACACTATGTCCCGACTTTCAATTCTGTCACTGTTCTTGCCAACAGCGCGGCTCTCGCAAGCCTGCAAGCTTCTAGGAAATGCAATAAAACAGAGGGATGTGTTTTATCACCAAGATCTGAAGAGCAGCAAAGGGCCGCTCCCCGTGCGGCCAGAAGGCCGGAAGACACTGCCAGCAAACGTCGTCCCCTGACACAGCTCTCCCGGCCATCCTGGCTGGACCGGGCTCGGCCTTTGCAAAGAAGGCTGGCGGGGGAGGCGGGAGGCATGATCGCCCCAGGCTAACAATGCCTTTTTAAATTCGATCTGGACACAAGTCAGCCAAGGTCTTTATTCACGTTAATGAAGATGGAAGGCACTAACTGTCCTTGGAAAGCGATGAGTCAAACCTCACCGCGCTTCAAACGCGTCCCCAGATCTGTTTCCAGCACCGAGAGAGGCGCATTTCTCTGACGCGTCCTGCGAGAGGACGCGGTGGGAGCGGCTGAACTCAATTCGGGCGGACCTGGGCGGGGAGACCGAGGCGTCCTGGCCGCGCGAGTGCGCCCGCCGCCGCTAGAGGCCGCCAGCACGCCGACGCGCCTCTGCCGTCTTAAAAGAGCTCTGAGCAAGAAAACTTTACTGGGAAGCGGCACAAATTCTGGGGGACTTACCCTCTGCCTGTGAGCCCCCGGCCGCTCCCCTGCACACACAGACATGCACACATTCGGCTTCTCGCCAGGCCAGTAAGCACAGGACAGAGGGAGGGAGCAAATGTGAGGCTCAAGATCACATGTCCTGCTGCAACCCTTAAGCACTGGGTCTAGCCACCAACCTGCAGGGGCGTACCCCGGAGCTTGGAGACACTTCCCTCCTCGGCACCACTGTAAACTTTTCATGTCTGTTACCAAAAATCTCAGGCTACTCTTTCCACATGAATTTCTACCAAACTGCTTGGAGATCTTGTCTAATATTCACTGGCCGCTACGGTAACCAAAGAGGTTAAAAATCAGGGCTAGGACTGCTGCTCCTTTCTCGTAGATAGTCAAAGGAGCTGACACGAACTGGCCTTTGGCTTTAAGTCACCGCCCTGGAACCTGCAAGTTTAGAATCCGGCTCTGGTTAGGGAACTAACTCACCACTAACATGCCCCCTCATCGTGTCCGTTTCTTCAACTGCGAGAGAGTTTAAGTCCTAAGGACCCTGAGCTTCGGATGGCAGCATCCTCCTAACACCTTCCCAGGGCAGGGAGCACGGCGACAGGTACACGACGTTCTCAGAGGGCTGCTGTTTGTCTTAGTTCACATAGATGCAGGATGGCTGAGCCATTGCGTACGGGGCCGGGCACCCAGGACCCTTAAGTTTTTATCCGTCTTGTCAAAACTTCGGTGGTCTGACGCCATCCCCGTTGGAGAGGGCTCTCTCTGTCAAACCCAAAGTCTGATGAGTATACTGAGAGACCCAGAAGTGCAAAGGTCCGGCCCACGGCCCGAGACCGGGATCTTGACCACGACCCACCACTAGGTGGCGGACTCAGTCCGTCCGAGAATCAACGTTTGGCCAAAGCCTTCGCAGAGATCCCCCACCCGTTTTTTTTTTTAATCCTCTGTCTGTTGGGGGTGGGGGTGTGGTTGCTTCCCAAACCAAAGCTGGAAAACATTTAATTTAGGGGATATCATTCCCTTCTTCCCGACGCTCACGCCTCTAGCAACCACAGCGCAGAATCTGGGAGCTGCTTTCACGTATTTTACGGGATTTCTGCTGCTGCTGCTGTTTTCCTCCCAAGAGCTGAATGTACTGGTGGTAAAAGAAAGGGTGCACTTGCCTCCCAAAAAGCAGAACACCAGCACTCGAAGATATTAGAAGAGATTGCGGCCAAACCCTGGTCGGCTGGCCCCCAAGAAAAAAGAAGAAAAGAAAAGAAAAAGGAAAGAAAAAAAAAAAAAAGAAAAAGAAAAGAAGTCGAGAATGAACTTTTGGTCCCCACGGAAGAAAGCGGAGGAGGGGGCCAGAACCGGGTGCCAGCCGGGCTTGCTGCGCCCCCAGAGCGCAGGGGTGCGGGGCGGTAGGGTCTTTCTGGGGCCGCTGGGCTCGGGCTCCGCCGAGGGGTGGGCGGCAGCAGCTCCTGGCTTCGGCGGGGCGCGGAGAACCCGGCCGCTCGGCCCTGCGCAGCGCCGCACGCACGCGCGCCTACTTGTTGCGCAGCGCAGGAAAACCCAGCACGCACCGCAGTGTTTCGATTGCCAGGGAGCTGCAGGCCAGTCTAGCCCAGCTCCGTGCCATCCACAGACCTGTCCCGCGCCACCACCGATGCTGAAATGACTGCGCTTCCAGCCACTATTAAAAAAAAACAAACAAACAAAAAAAAACACCAAAACATTCCTCCTTGTCTCAACGTCAGGCAGCAGAATCTAGAGGCCCTGACAGGTCAGATCCAAAGGGAAAGACTAGCTACCACGACCTGCAGAACTCAAGGCTACTCAAGTCCAACGGGGCGCCGCATCTGGCGCCCCCTTCCCCTAAATCATTGGACCTGCGTTGCTTACTATGACGCCATCCCTAGCTGGAAAGCAATGTCTTTTTCCCCCTGGAGAGATCAAACTCAAAGTATTTCTTTTCAAAGTTGGTTTTCCCTCCCCTAGATTTTTTTTTTTAAATTTCCGAGGGAAAAATATCTCATTAAGGTCATTACAGTTATTTTTTAAATATTTGACTTTTTCCAATAGTTTCACTCACCGAGGGGTGGCGCTGCAGCACCACTGCCTCTGAAACGCTTGCGTTTTTTTGTGTGTTTTTTTTTTTTTTTTTTTTTTTTTTTTCACAACCAAGAGGGTTCAGAGTGTGGCTACCCAGCAGGACAGGGAGGGAAGGAAGGATTTTGACATCTAGTCATGGCTACCATTTGCTCAACCCATAACTAGAACTCTTGAAGGGCTCAGCAAACGACAGCTTAGGAATTTAAGAGTTCCATCCTTGTCCACCAAACCCAGCATAAATTAGTCTTTTCAAGAAAGCTTCAGAAGTAAAAACCCTTCAAAACTGAGCAAGAGAGAAAAAAGATAACTGGAGAAGTCCCGCTTTGTCGGGCTGTCTCCTCCTTAAAATCACCTATTTTACAGAGTGGCATCAGCTTTGTTGTGGGTATCAACAGACCCTTAAAGTCAGCCAGTGCTCGAGCCTGCTGTATTGGAAAGTCTTCCAAATAGGATACTAGAAAATTCTATTTATAAACTTGAGGGGGGGATTCCCATCTACAGGTTTCTATTTTGGCCTAAAGACCCAATGATAGTCATTTTAGCAAGAGACTGTCCATCCTCTGGCACTCTCTCTCTCTCTCTCTCTCTCTCTCCTCCCCTAGAGACAAACAACATTTCTTCTTTTAAGAATATAGTATATGTTTTAAAGCAAGAATGCGATTTCACCTTGCTGTTTTGAGCTCATATTTGCTACCTCCAGGAATAGCATGTGGACTAGGGCCAGATGAACTTCAACTCGGGCTGCAGATTTACGAGGTTCTGTTTCACTGCCAATGGCTCTTGGTAGTAAATAGTGAGCAAAATAGATACCTGTCTCCTGATGGATCCTCTCTCTCTCTCTCTCTCTCTCTCTCTCTCTCTCTCTCTCTCTCTCGTTATTTATGAAAACCACACACACCTTGCAAAGAAAAAGGGAAACCGGCTGTCTCTGTAGAGGAAGCCAGTGGCATCGCTCAGAGCCACAAACTGTATTTCTAAACAGCCCTTTCCCTGGTTCCGTCTCTCCTGCCCCACTTTTCTTTTTTCTTTTCTGGACAGTAAGAAATGTATCTACTGACACTCACTTCGCATTTTTCTGTGAAGTAAGGCGTCATAGGATTTCCCTCCTGGAAACTATAAACTGATTGAAGAAAAACACAAGCATTAAAAAGATTGCACGACTTCCCTCGGGGAGAAGATTGGTCTCGGAGGTGTCAGAGACCCTGGAACAGCTCTCAGCACAGGTTTGGGGTCATTCTCCCAGGGCAACTGCCAGGACCTGCACTATGCCCACCACCAGATCTCCTCCTTTGAGGGAGGGGGCACGACGCAGAAGATCTTCCTATAAAAATCCGTTGGCTTATGTTCTTGTTTTCCATGGGGGAGTTTTAAAACTCATTATTGCAACACGAGTTTCATTTTTTTTTTTTCTGCCAGAGTTCCAATAACATGGTAGCATAAAGGTAACGCAGCCCACAGCGCTCCAAGACATTTACAGTGCCACGGTCACTACCTCCGGGACTGGGGTGCCCCTCGCTCCTGCCGCCCCCCAGCGCAGCCCATTCCAGAAGCTCCGACTAGCTACCCGCGCTGGCCCTGGGCCGCCGCCGCCGCCTTGCCTCATTTCTACTCCCTGGAGGAGGAGAGCTACAGGTTGCAAATCCAACCAACCTCGCAATCTATTTTTTTTTCTCTTCTCTTCTTTGCAAAATCACTCACAAAGCTCTCCCTTTCGCGCCCTCGCCCGCTCCTCCCGCGCCGCCGGTTCCTCCCAGTCCGAGCCACAAAGTCCCCTTCTCTGCTCCCGGGTCTTGCACTTTAAGGACCGCGGGTTGGAGCTCGGTTTGTCTTTCCCTTCGCCCGGTGCAAGGACCTTGGGAATCTGAAGCCTGGAGTCCGCTATACTCAGGCCCTGTCTGCCTTTTTTTTTACAGATCTTGCACCATGGGAAAAATAAAATAAAATTTAGGAAAGGGAGGCAACAACCGCGGAGAGCCAACACAGTCACGCAGCGCCCAAAATACAAACACCGCGGCCGCCAGAAATCCCGCCAGCTTCTCGCTCCCCGCGGCTGTCCTGTCAAGGCTCCCCGCGTCCCTGCACGCTGGAAGGCGCCGCAGGTGCAAACGCGCACCCCTTTCCGCCCCCACACCCCCAAATTCCCGTCCCGCCATCAGCCTCTCTGCACGGGATGGGCAGAGGGAGCGCGCGGGGTGTCCCGACTCCCTCAACTACAACCAAGAAAGAATAATTTCCAAAAGTATTCAACATCCCCGCCCCCCCTTCATCCAAGCTAAAAACCTCCCCAAAACACAAGAGGAAAGGGACACCGAAAACATTTGTCTCTCAATTAGGAAGATCACGGCTCTGAAAGGAAAAGAGTAGACACGATACTTCATCTGTGTTTATGACCAAAAAGGAAAAACAAAACAAAACAAAACAAAAAAAAACACCCGAGGAAGGAGTTCGGTTGCATTTTTCCTCCCAAATCTCAGCTCGGCTGGAAGGCAGGGATTCTAAAAGACCAAAGTCGGGGGAAGGGAGCCACCCGGGCGGGCGAGCAGGCAAGCGGGCAGCCTCCCGGAGTTGCCCAGGAGCACCGGATCGGGGAAGGAAGGAGAGGCCGGGAGAGGAGAAGGGCGGGAGGGAAGGCGAGACTGGAGCCGGGGAGCAAGGAAGGCGGTTTGCAAGCGAGCAGAGAGGCAAAGAGAACAGCCGCACGAATCCAGCGCGATCACAAGCCGTACGCAAGCAGCAGCAGAAAGCGAGAGCGCGAGCGCGTCCTCTCCGCGGTCCGAGGCCAGACAGCTCCTAGACCGGCCCGGATCACCCCTAAACACTGCCTCGTCCTCTCCGCTCCGGCCGCCCCCTAACTCCGCTCCTTCTCTCCTCCACCTCCTTCTCAAAAAACCAAAACAATCTAAGGGAGGGTGGCTAAAGCCTCCCCAAACCGGCCGATTCACTCAAAGACAACAAAAATAATAATACTAATAAATACGTATAAATCTATGTCCTAGAGTGGGAGAGACGTGGGACTAGTCTTCGGCATTTATTTTAACACCTGACAGCTAGAATAAATAAATATATACATTTATATCAATAGATACACATAGGAAACTTGGAGCCAAAGCATTTGGCAAAAGCGGAAAAAAAAAGAATTAAAAGGTAAAATAATGATCATGAGCAGCGGCGGCGACAGCAGCGGCAACGGCGGCGACGGCAGCGGCAGCGGCGGCGGCAGCAACAGCAATAATCACCTGGTGTCCGGCCTTTCCTAGAAACTTCTTGCATCACCACTTCTAAGAACCCCAGTTCTAAGAATCAACAGAGCTCAATTCTCGGAATTTGAGCTGCGGACTTTACCACTGCTACGTGGCAGGGGAGGACTCCGTGTCAGCTCTCCGCAATTTTTACCCCGCCTGGCCCATAAAATTAGCTCTAAGCCGCAATATTTTCTCACTGTCAGGGATGTTTCGAGTTCTTTATAGGATAAGCGCCTCGGATATGGAGGTTCCCTTCCGAGGGTCGAAGGGACAGAAAGTGGCTCTCCCTGCTCGAACCCCACATAATGGTACAGTCTGCTCCGCCACCGTCACGTGGGCTCCTCCTCTGTGACGTCACGTCTTCACTGTAGCAAAGCTCGGCCTCTGGAATTCTGAGAACTAATTTGCTATTCGGTGACATAAGAGGGGGAGTGCGCTTTGCTTTCCCGGGGTCTGGGGCTAATTCTTCCTCTCTTACCCATAAACTCGGCTCCTCGAACTAAATACACAAAAGGGAACGAGAAATTTGAACCACTGGAACAATGATATTCCGTATAGGAGGGTTAGAGAGGGGAGTAAGGGGAAAAAAAAAAACAATAAACACCACAGCTCTTTCCAGCTAGAATATTAGGCACCACGAGAAAAATATTTGCCAAGCAGTTTTCGGTGGGTCCATTTGCTTTATTTTTATTTGGGACGGGACGGGGAGAGGTGGGGGATGCTTTTGGGTTCTGACTTTTTGTTTTTGGTGTGGTGGCTTGGAATTGCTGGTGGTTATATTTTGATGATTTTCGGATTCTTGCTTCTGATTTTTTGCCTTTTGCAAGTTTGTGGTGTTACGTAAATAATAGGATCCGTCATCAGCTGGGTTTTGGGGTGTGTGTGTGTGTGTGAGTGTGTGTGTGTGTGTGTGTGTGTGTGTGTGTGTGTGTGTTTTCTTTCCCTATCTAATCGCTCAAGCATTTTAAAGATGTATTATTTCCGTACTGGTACTATTGGAAGTAGCTTAATTTCTGGTTATCTGTGCCAATCCCAACCCCCACTTTTTTTCTTCCTTCGCTGCGATTTCCGTTTTCCTTTGGACTTTTACTGAAGGAAGGCTCTCCTGCACTTGAGAGAACTGTTCAAAGGATTTTAGTTCGGTTTATTTCTTTCCAGGACAGCAAGCAGTGGATTTGCTCTTTCTCTTATTGTAGACTCTTAGGAAATTTCTTGTTGCTGCAAGAAAAGCGTGCATTTAGGTATGTGTGTGCGTGTAACCTACAAAATTCTGAGCCAAATACATGTTTGTGTTTTGCCTTTCCTTGAGGTCTTGAATTTTTCTTCCCCGCTGAGCTCGTTTCAAGGTCGTTGTAAAAAATCTCTTCAGTCTGTTGAAGGGATCAGCCGGAGGGAATTCTAAAGGCCTGCCGTGCCAGTATCTCAGATACTGCGTGTATTCAGAACAGACTGTGCTACAGCTAAGGCGCAATCCTAGGAGCACGGTCCTCTCAGCTGTGGAGCAAAGTTGAGGGGAAGAAGAGAGGGGGAAATCTCTCTTCTTCTTTATTCCTTACCTTTAAAAGGCAAACGCAGGGCAGAATCCTTTCACTGTGGGCCCTGGTTAGTTTGTTCAGAGATGCTAGCTTCCCTATTTAAATGTTGGTTGGGGTTTGTTCCCCCTCTTACTCATCCCTGAATGAGGGAGACTCTTGTTTCCTTTATGTCTCTCTGTTAAAAGAAGGGTGTGAGGGGAAAATAATATTTCAGATTCCTCAAGAATTAACCCAAAACATTTGGACCAGAAGCAGATTTCAAAGGTCAGGCTGTTCTGAGCTTTGGCTAGAAGAGTCCTTTAGGCGACTCACGAAATCCTGAATGAGTTCTTAAAGGTTTTAAAAATTTTCTTCACATGTTAATTTCTAGTAAAGATATATCCCCAAATAGTCTGCCTATTGCATCCTCAAGTTTGAGTTTACAATGGGGAGAAGGCTGCTGCTTGTTTGCTAGGATATTGGAGACCTCTTACGCTGACAGTTCCGTAAGAAGTTTCACGTATGCCAAAGAATGCTATTGTCAGTGTACCTCCCCTATACACACACACACACACACACACTCCTCAAAAGGCTGCTGTTGTAGGTTTTAGAACCAGAGGAAGTACAAAAGGGTTACTTTCCACACGGCCTAGAGCTTAAGAAATATGCTTAAGTGTCTGTCCCTGAGAAATGTGAATATTTTAATACATATTGACAGATGGATTACTTGAGCTTCTGCAGGACTTCTGAAAAATATACATAGGCCTAATCCTGTCACTGTCGCTGAAATGAGCATTGTACCCGCAAACACACATGACTTTGTCAAGTGTGGATTCTCGATGCCAGGAGGCAGAATACCTCCCTTTTTATTGAAGTCCTCTTCCCTCTTGTTTTGAAGAGTTTTAAATGAATCCACTGGACCCAAAATGATACCCTGATTTTGCTGAGGTGGTTTTCTTTGTGTATTTATGTCTGATTTCTAGCTATTGTTAAGAATAAGCACTTTAGAGTTTCTCAGATGCACCTATGTGGTTTGGTATGTGAATTATATGACTGTCCTGGTCCTATAATAGGGTTACTTTTGTGATATTTGGCCACTTTTCTTGTCAGAACTGCCATCTGCCACATCCCCGGACCCCCACCCCAAATTTTTAACACGCACAGCGGGTCCCTCTCCTGTTCCCATTGCCACTCCACTCTTAGCCCCATGGGGGCGCTGCCGAGCAAAGGGAAATCTGCTCCCTCAGGCAGAAGGAGCCTAAGTGGGGGCTGGGTAGGAATTCATCCTTCTCCGGCCTCAGCCCTCTTGAATTCTCTGCTCGGAGACTCAGGAAGAAAGATAACCCTCCTTTATAGATAGTTAACCCCAGTACTGGGCACCTCAAACCTTAGCATTTTGTTTCTGATACCAGTGGCCAGAGTCCCACGTTTTCAGTGTGTTCACATGCAAAAAAAATTTGGCCAGAACAGGAGATCCATTGAAAAGGGATTGAGTAACGGGAACTAAGAAAGATTATTGAAAATATTCTAGACACTTACTTTTAGGTGAGCCTCTTTTGCTCTCACCTGAATGACTGGTGAGGAAAATTGTGCACCTAAGTCTCAATCTCTTCAATTCCTAAGAAAGTAACTTCATCAAATTTCCTACCAATTTAATTTCTGCCCGAATGTCCTCCCTTCTACTGTGCCTGGTTTCTGCCCAGTCAGTCCCACTGGCATTGTGATGAGGGCCTCCCTCTGGCAGAGTTCTGTTTTAGCAGTGGAGAAAGGAATGACTTGAATATACTCAAATACTTTTAAATCGTTTTAAGAAGCCCTGAAGAGTGGTCCCAGGTCTGGGATCTTATGAATGATTCCTTCAGACTTGGGGACACTGTGTATGAACTAGTGACATCATATCATGGTCCCTTGTTGTTAATCCTTGGCAGACCAGGCCAGCTACTTTGCCTCATGGATTGAGCACAGGAATAGGTTCCTGATTACAGCTGCTGGGCAAATGGGAGCTTTCTTACAAAAATAAAATACCCTGGTCCTAATATTACATCTATTTAAGGAAAGGAACATGCCTTACATCCAGTTCCCCTCACAGAATCTTCTCCACAATTCAGTTCTAGCTAAAAAGGAACCTGTCTTGGAATAAACATGGTCTGATCTGTCCTTCTTCCTTCTTTCTGCTCTCCTCTCTTTTTTCCTTCTCTCACTCTCTCCTTCTCTCTCTCTCTCTCTCTCTCTTTCTCTCTCTCTCTCTCTCTCTCTGTTTCTTTCTCCTTCTTTCTTCTTTCCCTGAGAAAAGAGGATTAAACTACTGAGTACTGAACCTAGAGCTTTTACCTTGAGCTGCCACCCCAGCCCATCTGGGACTTTTACTTGTTTGAATTTTTTGCTTTTTGAGACAACGTCTTGCTATGATGCCAGGCGAGGCTTGAACTTGCAATCCTGCTATCTCAGCCTTCCTCACCTCTCAGGAGCTCAAAACAGGAAGTGGGTTTTACCTGTTAGGAGCCTTTAGTACCTTGGTAACTCTTTAAATGAACAGATCACAGGATTATAGGTTTGGGAACTGGAAGGAATCTCACAGATCACTCACTCCTCCAAGATTCCTTTTCCCAGAGAATGGACTGGTTCCTCACAAGAGATGTGTACAAAACCCTAAGGACACAACTGAAAGTGGATCTGTGTGGTTTGATAGTCCTGTGTTAGTTTAGAAAACCAGTTGAGCTCATGTCTGGGTTTGAGGGTAGGTATCCTGTTTTCTTTCAGAACTAAGGAAAACAAGCGTACCTCAAACCCTGTGTAAACTATAAATGGATTGTCAGAACCAGCTCCTGGTAACAATGAGTATGCCAGTCTTGATGGATGTTTGGACTTGGTTATGCTTCTAACTTATGCTGCCGTACTGGACACTTTACTTTTGATGAATACTAAAGATATTATCTATCTGACTTGCTAAATTTTACCTCTTTCATTTCAAATACTTCATTTAGAGCTGTTTTAAAACAAGCTCTGTATGATCCTTGGATACAAGAAAAAGTTTCTCAGTAAGTCTTAAAGAAATTGAGACCAAGGATGTAGATTAGTGGTAAAACACCTGCCCAGCCTACTCAAGACCTTTGATTCCCAGCACCTCCAAAAATATTAAAGATAAATCAAGCAGAGAGTTTTGAGACATTTAAAAAAAATAAAGAGGATGATTTCCAACCACTGACTTCTGAGACGGAGGCATCGATGTTTAATTTTGATCCATATGCTGAGAGCTTTTGGCCTTTATTATTCTGAGATATTTTCCCCCCTTTTGCAAAACCTTTCCATCCTGATTCAGAGGCCCCCCCCTCCGCCACCGAACACTGCCTTTCCATACTTTTCTCACCTACTTGAAATGGAAATAAATATCTGCAGCTTAAAATAGAGAAGCGATGGGGGTGGGGGCACGTAATCATTTGTTTATTGCATTTGATCACTGTTTTGAATAACAAGGTTTTCACTTCCTATGAAACCTTAGCATGAGGGAAAGCAGCAGCTGGACTCGGAGAGAAGAAGGCAGGAAGGGACTGGAGTGTTTGTAAACTCAAGAGTGGCCGCCCGCCGCCTGCCTGCCTGCCCTGCTGCTCCTAGCTGTCTTTACTACCTAAGGCTAGAAGTGGAAAAACTTGATTTGTGTGTTGTGCCTGCATTTTTTTTTTCCTTTCTTCTTCTCCACACCGCCCTCTGTACACCTGACCATCCACAAGCCTATCTGCTGCTGGCTCTATGGCAGGGAGCGCTGGAGAGCAGAAGAATGTGCCCAGGGAGGGAGCCCTCGGTACTTTTCCATTCACATCTCCATAGTGGCTTTTCTTGTTTATTTCAACCTCCACCCGCAGAAACCTTTCAGCTGCCTGAAATTCGAGTCATTAAACTGCTCCCTGAGGTCAGACTACAGAGGCCCGGTACGTGTTTCCTACATGTCAGGGTCCATGTAACCTATGTGCATACAGGGACCTAATCCTAAGTCCGAGGGAGCGTGGTGAGAGGGAGGAGAAAAAACAAAAAAATAAAAAAAATAAAAAACTGGACTTGTTGCCAAAAAACCCTTGGTTTCTAATTACAGCTCTGCCTGGAACTTTTTATGGAACGTTGAGCGAGGTTGCCTGTGAGGACTCGGTTTCCTCAGCTGTGTGAGCATGACCTAGATGAGTGCATTTCTGCTCTGAGTTGTACGCCTGGACATCTACACGCACATTTACATAATTTAGGGCGTGGACGAGGAGCTCTGTGTCTGTATACAGGGGGTGGAGCAAGGGGTTAAAATATAAACTTCTAAGAAGGCAGTCCTACAATCCTCAGCTCTATCAATTTTTAACCAATTAGAGACCAAAGTCTGGGATTATGCTGAGTCCAAAAGCCGATTAAAGATTTTAAATGTTAAGAGTTAAAGGAGGCAGGTTTTTAAGACCTTGTACCTTTGATCTCCACCATTCATAATGAGAAGTGACACTTCCCAGGTGTTTTTGCTGCCCTATAGTTCTTCTATTTTTTTTTTTTTCCTTTTTGTTTTTGGCAACTGTCCCAGTCAGTGATAGGAAGGAGATGATACTTGTTAACTGGATAGTCTTTACACCACTAGCTCCATGTGGATGTGGAAAATATTTCATAACATTCTGAAGAAGGGACGGAAGAGGGGAGGATGAAGGGGCGGACCTAGAGAAGATCCCGGGTAAGAAATATAGAACTGGCTCAAGCATCACTGCATAAAAAGTAATTATTTAAAGTCAGAGGAAATAATAGATGAGGAGTTTGCCCTTAAAATATAAAGAAGAGAAAGAAAAGGAAGCAGTTTTGCTCTACCAGACCAAACTTGAAAGCAATGAAATAACGCTTTCTGTCAATATTTTCTATACCTTTTCCGTTTCCATGCTTTAAAAAGAAAGGTCTAATTTTTTTCAGGTCTGATTGTTGATCTAAGGAGGTTAGGAGAGCCCATCATCCTCAGAAAATAACAAAGTGACTTCTGTGTATTAGCAGTGACCTTCCTCTACTTAGACTGCCTGGGATATTGTACCTGTGTGTAAGCAGGGATATAGTCTACTACACTACCGCAGTGCAAAGCCACTGAGAGGCTAGACATAACAGCTAGAACTGTCCTCAGCCTTATGTAATATAAAAAGATGTTATAGCTTTGGAAACTGAGGCTCAGGCAGAATGCATTTGTCACATGGACTGTCACTCACAGAGCTGAATCCAGAACTTTGATGGCTGTGTCCTAAACCCACTCTGCTTTTTACGTGGTATATTATGGAAACAGGATTATAATGGGCAGTCTCACAAAAGAGTCATTTACTGTGTGATCACATTCAGAAAAGGCCTCAAATTTAGACTTTTGACATTATCTCCACTGGGTTTGCGCATCAAGCTGAGTGGTATGTGAACAAGACTGAAGAAATACCATCATATACAAGAACTACCTGTGGGTCCCAGGGCAGGACCATAGTTTCTTATGGTACTGTGATTTTTTTTTTTTTGGTTTTTCTCCGGTACTGAGAACCGAACTCACGACCTTGCGCTTGCCAGGCAGGCGCTTTTGCCGCTGAGCTAAATCCCCAGCCCCATGGTACTGTGATTTAATACTGTTCATAAATCTATGATTGTCTGGTAAATAGTACAATTATTCTTATGTGTGTGCTGGTGTTACAAATGCAAGGCTTGAAATGTATTTGGCTTAGAAGCAATGACAAGCAGCAAGCATGCCTAATGCTCAGATCTGGGTGTCCAGTGCTATTCCCTGGTAACCAGAAAGAAGGATTCCTGGGAGAAGTGGATCAGTAGACCTGGGCAGATAGTATACAAAATGAGACTGGAACATCATACAGCACCATACACAAGGGAATTACTGAAATCAAAATGACATTGTAGGGGACATTTCAAGGAGACATGAGAGCCTCTTGAAGGGCTCCCAGTGGCCAAAGCTGAAATAACTGAGGAAAAAAATGGAATATGTTTTGTATTATAACTCAGAGTATAAAATAACTATCCATAAGTCCACACTAATATAAATGCATCATGGAATAAATTAATAAATAGGCAAGAAGAGACCAATATCCCATGCAAAAGAATATCAAGTAATTCATATAGGTACACGGTCCTCTAAGAAGGGAAGCATAAATCCCACTCTCAACTATGGGCTAGATATAGTAACGTCTTTCCAGAAAGTTCATTATGGAGAGGGAATGAGGGCAGAGTACCTTAACAAAGGAAAACCTGACAAACCCCATTCAGCCAGCCAATCAAAGTCAACAGTGATAAATCATGTGGCTGGCATATCCTATTGGCAGTCTTCTCGTAATAATACTCAACCTAAGCATGAGAGAAGCAGCAGAAAAATACTAATAACAGGGGCATCCTACAAAATAATTAACTGTGCTGAAAACAATCAAAGTCATCAGAAACAAGGAAAGTCTGAGGATATGCCCTGGCCAACAGGAGGCAAAGGAGACATGAAAATTTCATACAATGTACTGTCCTGGATGAGGTCACAGAACACAGAAAGGACATAAGAGAAACCTCAACAAAACTGAATCAATGACGGACTTTAGTTAATAATGTGTCAAAATTGTTTCATTGTTACAAATTTGCTAATTTAAGATGCTAATAAAGGGAAACAGGCCAACGTGTCCTCTCTCTCATTTTATCAATTTTTCTGTTAACCTGTTTTTAAAATACTGTTTTAAATTTTAAAACTGTTTTTAAACTAAAGTCTGCAAGTTGGAAAATTATATACATCTGAAATTTTGGAATTTTTTTCAACAGCAGAAACCTCCTAAAACCTCTGAAAGTCCTGCTTCCCACTCAATCGTTTTCCTTACATAGAGTCCATGAAAAGGGGCACCTCACTCATTCTTTCATTTTGCTAAATTGAAAGCAGTTTAGTTGCTGCATGCCACCCTCTGTATAATGAGGCATCAGAAAAGCACTAGGGAGGTGCCAAAGGCCGGCCAAATGTCATTATGGGAGTAGATGACTCAAGCCACTTTATCCATCCATATAATCAGCATTTCCCTGTGGAAACCTTCTGGTGGAAACAAGGCCCTCAAAGACCTTGCCATCAGTCCACATGGAGCATGGGGGTTCACTGCTGAGGTTACAGGAGGCCCAAGTGCCCTCTCTAGGGTGTCTGCTATTTCACTGCCTAACTTCACTAGAACCAAAGGTCTCAGAATTGTAACTCAAGATGTCTAGAGAGGAAGCGTGGATCAGACCCCATCACTCTACAAATCTGTCTTCATTATTTGCATCAAACCTCATAGTCTAAATCCTGAAAGCCTCGATCCTCATCTTTCAACTCACTGGTTCCACAGTTGAAGATGGTCCAGAAAGGGAAGGGACTTAAGACCAGTTGACAAATTCATGGTGGAGTTGGTTCCCATCAAGTCCATCTTGATCATTTGTTTTGCTGCAGTGTCTACTCTACCACAATGGAGAACTACTACTACATTGATATACATTATACTTTCAAAAATGCTTTGCTCACTTCTAACACACTGTCAGTTACTAATGGCTTTCAGTTCTAATGCAGACCCTGAGTTTTAAGTGTCTTTTGCCCTGTTCCCTTCACCTTGCCCACCCTACCAGCCTCTCTGCCAAGGATTTATACAATCTTTGAACCATCACTTACATTGGTGAAATGCAGTGAGATGGAGTCCTGCTAGTATGTCAATTCACATGACTTTTTCAGAGATCTGCTTGGCCCCGTGTACCAAGGATCATAAATGCAGTCGTGCTGTTTGACCCCATAATTCTACTTCTAGGAATACATCTTCAAGGCATGATTCCACATTTCAGGGGGAAAAGATATGCATCCTAGCATTTTATCTAACAAAATATTTGAACAATGCACATGTCCCATTATGACTAGGTTGGGAGAAGGGGTTCCTGGAGATAAATGGTTAAATAAATTACAATGAAATTAATTCTGAAAAAATATAATTAAAAATATGTATGACGTATAAAGTAAATGGAAATAGGATGCGTATATACACATATGCCATATATATATGTGTGTGTATAGCATATTCACAACTATATTTAAAAATGCTCTTCATTGAAAATAGGCTAGATATAATAAGAATGCATAATTAACAGAAATATTTACAGTGACTGTCTTAGGGTAGTAAGATTGTGGGTACTTATTTCCTTTATTTTCATATCTGCCAAAATGTTAATGACTATCTATCATCTATCTCATGCGCACACACTTAAGACATGAAAACCCCTAACTGATGTCTTTCAAATGCAGATAATTATTCACAGTTATGAATATTTGACTTAAAGTTGGAGCCACCCACAAGTGTAGGGTCCACAGCAAAAATGAGAGCTGCCCACACATTCATGAAGCGGCTCTCTCACTCGGGATGACACTCATCTCTACAACAAGAAAAGAAACAACAAAATGTGATCCTTTCTGTGTGCATTGACAATAACAACATGAAGTAGATTCTGTAGTCCTTTGATCTGTCTTTCACTCCCTTGGTGGTAGTGTGATTATCTTGTTTTTTCATGTTTCACGGCATTTAGAAATGTCAAAGGGTTTCCTGGTTACTATGCTATCTCTGTGAGGCCACTCCTGGTAATCAGACCTTCCTTGGGTAGTTTTGGGTTAATAAGTCATTTATTTTTTTAAATTTTAAGACATATTTGGCTAGCGAATGTGGAGGACAAAAATTAAAAACAATAATCTCAGTGTTTCATCATCAGAGAATCACCAAACTGTTAAGAAATTTGGGAGCTATAACGTTATTTGGGTTGCTGGTTCTCAAACCAAGGCATGGGTGTAGACCTCAGAATCCCCTGGGGGAGGAAAGGAATACAGGTCCAATAAGCCTTTTCTCCCTTAAGCCACTGATATGAGTCCTCATGCTCAGCTCATTCTATTCACGTATATACTTCCTTGTTTAAACACACAACTGTCTTTTGTAGGGCAGACACTGCCTTATACGCTGGGGCAACACATATGACTAAACATGGGGCCCTGGGCCCCAGAGGAAACATTTTCTACTGAGGAAATAAAGATCCAGAAAGCTTTTGAAATTTGCTTTAAGTTACACAAAAGATCGTGCTGGAGCCAGGATTACCTGCCAAATGTCCTGACTCCGAGCCCAGTAAAACTCCACAGCTTCTTTGTAGAGGCTGTGCTCTGACCCCAGAAGCACTGAGTCCCTCCCAGAGCAGGTTCAACCTCTTTAAGTGATCCGGTATTGATTAGAACAAAGTGTAACCCAGCCACCTCAATGTACCATCCAGGGAAAACCAATACCCAATGTGGGAAGACCTTCAAAGACTGGTGCACATACCACCTCAGCTCTCTACACTGTCGTTGCTATGCTAGCTCAGCACTCAGGTGAGAGATTCACAGCTAAGAATGAGCACAGGGTTAGGCTTCAAGCCTAGACTTGCACTTAACTCTTGACAGCCCATCCCCTTCTTACAGAATCTAGGCCCTGATTTTTATATCTTCTTGCTATGGACAGACCGCTCAGCATTGTACTACTCCAAAACATACAACCTCAAGTGACATTCAGAGTGTGAGCTCCAGAATCCACCACCATTTGTAGCAGGAGCTAGGCACCTGCTAGATCTTGATGCCTACTCAACCACGTTCACTTAAGCCCTATGGGCACCGCAGAACTTGGGGTCATCAACCCCTAGGCAGTATTTTCAGGTTCTAAACCTGCATCCAGACTATTTCCATGACAGCCTAGAGACACAGGCCTGGCCCACCTCTGGGGCGGGCCCATCTGCCGGGAGTTGTCAGGAAGGACACGTTGGATAGTCTGCTAGTCCACAAAACAACAAAAAAATACCTGTGAGGATCAATTTGTAAAGAAAGAAGGTTTATTCTGGCTCACAGTTTTAGAGATTTCAGCCATCCTTGATGGGCTCTGTTGCTTTGGGCCTGCAGCAAGCCAGCACACCCTGGAAGAAGTATGTGATGAAGCAAAAAATCGTATACATCAGAGCTGAGAAGCCAAAACAGACAGGAAATGGAAGAGACTAGAGGCCCCCTATCTTCTATAAGGGCACACCCTCAAGACCTCCTAGCGGCATCCACCTCTGGGAGTTTCACCACTTTACAACAGTGCCAAGCTGGAGCCCCAATTTTTAATACACAGGCCTTTGGGGGAACATACTAGACCCAAACTGTCAGGTACAACGATTTGTGCATAATGCCACCAGATAAAATTTAGCAATAGTAGAATTCATTGGAAGTTCAGCAGCTTTCAATGAAATCATTAAAGAAAACATGAAATCATTAAGACCAACCTTGCCTTTTGGAGGCACAAGCACTAAAAATGCTCAAAAGAAAATGAGACAGAAAAGGATTAGTAATGATGTTATAAGAAGATGTGATGACCTGATTGTGAATTGATAAATGAAGCACAGCAAGTGTCCCCTAAACTTTTTGCAGATTCATCACCTACCACAATTTCCCACACCAGACTCTGAAGCATTCCCCAGGGACTCATGCATTTTCCTCTCTTCCACACCCATGCCTGATTTCTGCCTTTCCCTGATAAGCTATACACTCAAGGATAGGGAGGGGAACATCCTTTTTGTTTTCTTAAAATTGTGTCCAAAACACAATGCTCATTTTGAAAATGTTGACTGGGTGAAAGTAGGTAGAACTAAAAGAAAAAAAAAAATTGATGTGAAATCTGAGGATCTGAGTTCCAGTTAAAGTTCCACAACTGACTAAATTCTGTGGGTCTCAGTTTCTTGTTCTCTAAAATGGTAATTTCTGTTGAGGGAGTGCATCAAAAGATTCCCATGAGAGTTAAGTGCAATGGAAGGAAAAGGGCTTTGAAAATTAGAATGCAAATACAAAGTGGTTGTTGAATGACTGAATGCAATAACAAATGAGTGAACCATCACTGTTCTGTAAAGTCATCAAGTTATTTAGTAACACGTCTGAAGATTCAGATTATATCTGGAGAACAATGTCATTGAAGAAGTACCTTGTCTTGACTTCGTAACCATTCTTAAATATGATTATTTCACTTCTCCAAATATGTTAACCCTTTAGGCACTGGAAGACAGAAATGGCAGGGAAGGATTCATACTGATCCAAAGAGAATAAAAAAGGTCATCAGATATTCGTTTTGTTCTTCAAATGCAGAATTAGGAATGAACTATTTTCCAGTAGCGGGAACTGAAATCCAGTATTAGATCCTCCTTTTTGGTACCTTCTTCCTCTTTCATCCTCCTCATTTTACCTTAGCTCTTCCCCACCCGTCTCCTGCACCCTAAAGGAAAAGTAAATGAGTTATTTCGAGTTAGCTTCAGTCTTAGAAAAAAGTACAGGCAAAATCCAAATTTATTAGGGCTGTTTTCTAGGATGACCAAGATGACTCTTTATAAGATTTCTAAGCAATTGAGATGATAGATAAATTATCAAAGTAAGGATTTAGGATAACTGTCCACCAAAAGCCTGAATGACAGGAAAAGTGCTGGCCTAACTCCATCCTAATGAAAGAATCGCTATATTTCTCCCTCCCACCTCTGTAACAAATACAGAGTGGATCCCACGAACATTGACGTGAACATACGATTCTGAGCAAGCTGTCCTTCAGAGGGAGGAAAACAACAAGAAGTGTACGTGCTGGAAGGGGTGAGGGCTCTCCCGTAACTGAGCTAGGCAACAAGCAAGCACATGAAACAGTGGATGTTTGTTAGAGTTAAAAAGATAAAAGAATAACGACTTCAAAGTGCATCTCCTGCTTTCTGTAGTTCGTATCAATAAGAACCTGAATGGAACAGGAAATCCAGTGGACTGCACAGGTATCGGTGAACAATCAGTTCTAAAGGGGCTGGTGGTAGATTGTGCCCAGAACTGGTAACATATCTTGCCAGTTTTCCCAACTCCAAGCTCACTTATTTTTGGATTTCTACAGGCAGCAGGGAGAAAATACTAATATATATGGCATGAAAACTACAGTCTTGGACACACTCCAGAGCAGGTGAGCTAGGACACAACCGAGAACCTCAAACAATGATCACCAAGAGTGAGGACAACCAACTCTCTACATGGTTAGACAGACTCTCCCTTTTCTTTTTCTTTTCACTCACCCTGCTTCTAAGACCTCTCACCCACCAATACCTGGGGAAGCCACATTCCTGCACAAAGCTAAGGGAACAAAGCAACTAGCTAATACACCAAGGAAGGAGCAAAGCAAAGGAAATAGCATACCAAGATGCTTTCCTGAGCCTGGGACAGCTCAGTAAGAGAATTGAGAGGTATAAGATTCAAGCATTTAAAACTGAAAAATGCAGAGAACCAGGACATATTCAACTGTATTTCCTTATTTGATCACCCATTAGGTTGTATTTTTTTCAGCACAAAATAAACACCTATTCATACATTCAGGTCTTACTAATGTGCAACCACAAAGGTTATAGACTTAAGTACCAATTATTACTTGAGGACTTACCCAGTGCTAGCCTTTGCATAACCAAAAAACAATTCAGAACCATTTCTAAAGGAGCTTATATTTCTAGATGAGAAGACAAGCATTGCACCATTATATCCACAGATGGGTATTTTATCACAAAGGAAACTGAAATTCAGGTCATAAATAAGGTAGATGAAACTGGGCAAGGACATCATATACCCAGATGTGCAGAGTAAACTTTCAGCTGAGATTTAAAAGAAGAGGATGGGTTAGCCAGGCCAAGAGTGGTAGGGAGTGTGTGCCAAGCAGAGAACACAGAGGTCAAACAACAGTTTTAAAATGAATTAAACTATGGAATGTTCAATGACGTGAAAGAGGCCGCGTGGTAGAAGATAGAGTTGGGAGGAGAACAAGGAGCTAGATCACATTGTTCTTCTTAGATCAGGGGCAGGAATTTATTGTTTATTCTAGGTGCATCGTGAAATCATTTAAGGTTTTTATGCAGGATGGTGACATGATCTGATTTATGTTTAAGGAAATCATCCTACCTATTATGTGCAAGAAATGGGCAAGAGGTTCTTTAAAGAGAGTATTGTAGAAGCGCTGGTGAAAGATAAAGGAGTTTGGGCCAGGGAGGTGGCAGTGTAGGTGGTAGGTGTAGAAAGATTTGAGACGTGCTTTGAAGTTAGAATTGACAAGCTTTAACAATAGATCAAACCGGGCATGGTGGTGCATGCCTGTAATGCCAGCACTCTGGGAAGCTGAAGCAAGAGGATCGCAGCAAGTTTGAACCCTGTCCAGGCAATTTAGTAGTTTAGTGAGACCATGTCTCAAAAAAAAATCTAGGAATGTAGCTCAGTACAAACATACTGGGTTCAACCTTCAAAATAAAAAAAAACAAAAGTACACACAGAATAATCATTTGAACAGCAGTGGGGGGAGGACAAAGAGATCAAAAATGAATCCCAAGTTTCTAGATTGAAAAGCTAAATGAATATGCTTTCATTCACTGAGTTAGAAGCACAGCAAAAGAGAATCTTTCTTTTGAAGGAGGTAACTGTTCAAAGTCAGTTTGGAACAGCAGAGGCCTCTCAGGGAGGTGTCAAAGTGTTTCTTGGGTGGGTATTCAAGAACTCAATTCAAGAGATGTCAGTTTGGAGACATAAATGTGGGAGTTGTCAACTTAGAGGGAGTACTTGACAAATTAGAAAACAGTAAAGATAAAATTGTCCTTAGAATTATTCAAGTTCAACCTCATTTCTCAGTTTACAATGCAAATGGAACCCAAAGAAGAGAAATCAGTGGTGAAAATGGTGCTGATCAGAGAGAAGGTCTCTGTTTGCCAAGGGCAGGGCTATTTTCATTTCGTAATGCAGTCTCAACATTTGACATCAAAATGGCTGAGACTATTAATCCCTTTGTATGAGACGTAATTCTGTAGATGTAGTTCATGGTACCACACTCTCCCCCATTTCAGAATCTCTCTCTCTCTCTCTCTCTGTCTGTCTCTGTCTCTGTCTCTGCCTCTCTCTCTCACACACACACATATACACACACAGTACTAGAGGAGTCTCTGTCTCTGTCTCTGCCTCTCTCTCTCTCTCTCTCTCTCTCTCTCTCTCTCACACACACACACACACACACAGTACTAGAGGAGAAACTCAGGACCTTTCACTGAGTTACATCCCTAGCACTTTTTTTACTTTTTATTTTCACACAGAGTATCACTAAATCACACAGGCTGAGCTTGAACTTGTGATCCTCCTGCCTCAGCCTCCCAGAGTGCTGGGATTACAGGCCTGCACCACCACACTCATGCCAGGAATAGTGAAAAAGGTTGTAATTTTATTTAGTAAAAATACAATTAAGACATAGAAGGTATTATAGTGTAAGTACCTACAATATGTGTAGGTTTATGTATATACATTTGCATATGTTCCATACAATTCAACCAATATTTAATATGTACAGAGATAGAAGATGAGGTCTCTGCCCAACAGCAATCCAAAGCTATTTCAGAAAGAAGGTGCAGGCACGCACACAAACAGTAGCTAGTGCTGTCACTGAGCTACAACCAATATACCTTGACTATAACAGTGTGATTGCTTTAGACTAAGAATTCTACATAGGTGTAAGATTTGAATAAAATAATAAAGTCATGTCAAATAATGAACATACCCTTGAAATAATAGACATCAAAACAATAGGCATAGCTTTGAAACAACAAAATCTCACAATTTATAGATCACTTAGTATATACTGATCTAAGTATTTCATATTTGTTAATCTAGTTATCATAATATGGGGTGTTATAATATCATAATATGGGGTGTTATAAAAATCTGACATTCAAATATGGATTCCCATTTAACAGACTGTAAAGTGAAGCACAGATGGACTTACCAAAATCAGACAGCTAAGAGTTGGATTTGAACCCTAGCCATCTAAGCATTGCTTTTAGGTAGTACACTCTATCACCTTAGGAATGAAGGGCACAACCTCAACAAATAGTGGGAGAAGGAGCGAGGGGGAGAAAGTTGTCTTAGAAAAAAGAGAAGAGCTGAGAAAATAACACAGAGATTGGGCACACACCTATTAATGCCTTGGTATTTTATTGAGACCAGTGAACTGTTTAACTGTGAAAAGCAGTTCAAAACCTGGGCATTTAACTTTGTTTAACTTTCTACAAGTGCCTTTCTTTGCATCATGGTACTAACAATTAAATGCAGTTTTGCTCACTAAACTGGGCAAAGTCCCGTGCTATCCTTTTCCTAGGTCTTATAATTTCATCCCCACCCACAAGAGCCTTGGTAGGTAAGTGGTATTGCATTTCAAAAAGAAAAACAATTCAAATTCTGCATTTGATCTCTTTTTTTGAGAATGCTAGTGGTTCCCTATGAGGCATGTCAGTTTTCAGCCTCGTGTTGCACACACTCTTTGGTGCTTAGGAGCCCCCAGGGATGGAGTTTACCTGTGCATTAGCATGTGTAGCCTCTTTAACAGTGGAAAATACCAATTAATATCCTTGCCAAAATCTTCCACTCACTCTTGCAGTTGGCCAACCTTTGCTGCGTGGTGAAAGTCAACATTTAAATATGAAAACAGGCTTCTGTTTCCAAAAATTTAATTGCATTATTAGGAATTAGTTGAAACTCGGCTTTGTTCTATGTGGGGAAAGCTAGCAATAAGCCTGCCCTTAACACCCCAGCCTGCCTCGCAATTCAGAGCAATTGCTACAATACTTGGTGCAATGCTGAACCGTACTGCTAGCAACACCATGTCCAGCTCAGTGAGTACCCATTGTACTTACAGTTCTTGGGGCACAGTTCTAGGCCCTTCAAAGAGACTATAAATCAGTATCTATGGAAAGGGGCCAGCTCTATCGGTGGCAAGTACTGTCAAATGTAAAGAAAGACAATCAAGTAAGAGCTGGGTAAAAATTCACAGCCAGCCCCACGGGCATCCAGGGCTGGATTCCTACGCATCAGCTTTGTTTGTGCATGTTAAATCTGGGAAGAAGGAAGACTGTCTGATCAGTCCTGTCGTCTTCCAGATTGGAGAGAAAGTCACGACCTCAGCCCAGAACCACATTTAAGAGAACAACAAAAAAGAAAGATAAGATAACTGAAAGCTTTTAGTGCAAGAGCAAGGAGGATGGATGGAGTGAAAACTGGGATGTTTGCTCTCATTTTCAATGCCAGGGGCATAATGAAGACCTTATTCTTGAGTGCTGTTTGGTTAGAGACTCTCAAAAGAGTCTTCCTTGCATGTCAATTATTAAGCCATAGGTGTGTGAGTATTTCTGTCTGTGCCTCTGGCCTTGGTTTGCTCATCGGTAAGAGGCAATAGCAACTGCTACCTCGAAGATATTCTTCTGAGGATTAAGATGGGGAAGTGCAGTGAATGGCTTGCAAACATCAATGTGTAGAGACTACACTGTCTTACGTACTGCCGGCTAGCCTCACCTTCAGGTAAAAATATAAGCTTAGACAGACTCATTTAATGGAAACTTCAAGACCATCTGGCCAACACCTGAAAGTGAGGGAAGAGGCAGTGTGAGTCTTGCCCAGGAAGGTTCTTATACTGCTCAAGAGAGCTCAGGAAGTGAGATGCCTGGGGATTTTTTTGTTTTCCAGAGAGTGAAATGTTGAAAAATACTGTGAACACAGGAATCACTCCTCTGAGCCTTTACAACACAGACTCATTTTATTCCAACAGGAGTTGTATGAGGCACAGATCTTCACTTTATAAGTCAAGAACCAGAGGTTCTAAATGTGAACAGCTTCCCTGGGTCAAAGGGCCAATAAGTTGAGGATGGATGTTCGAAGCAAGGTTAAATAAATCCAAACACATGTTCTTGAGTGCTGCTTGGAAAGAGACCCGGTACCATCTCACCATGTTATCTACCTCCCTGCAAAGGCCTATATCTGAAGGTTTCCATAGCACCTACAGAAAATAGTGGTGGCCAGGGAGGAAATGTTTTTGTTTTTTATTTTTTTTAAAAAGTCTGCCTCTGACTCACTGCATAACCCTCCTTTGTACTTCTCAATTTTGTAATCTAAAATGGCTAAACGTACCCAATGACCCAGTCCTCTTTTACCCCTAACATGCTGCAAATGGTGAGTCACACAAAAAGAAAACTTTCCTCCTTTACTCTGAATCTATGTGGCTCTTAATTACAGAAATCACTTATTTAAGATTGTCCCTGTATTTTTTTAGTGGTTATCTGAGCTTGGTGTATCACTCCATCTGTACATTGATCATCTACCCAAACGAGCTCATGTGATTACTGAGCCATACTATTATCACACATGTCAGACATAGGTGAGTATAAATATTCAGTTAACATTTATTATGTGACGGTTAACTGGTAAGAAGCTGTAAAAGTATCACCAGTAAGTTAAAATCCAGACTGGGATTGCCAGTCATCCAAAAAACATTTTATCATTTATTATGCCACTAGTGAAAAAATATCCGATGCTTAGAAAAACCACTGGACATTGCTCCCAGCTATATTATTCTTATTCTCTTACTGAGAATTTAAGTTGAAATCCTGGTTTCTCCTAAATTGCTTACATGCCCTGCTAAAAGAAAATACTCATGGTACACGTCAGTGGCCTGACGGGGGCTGGATTCATAGCTTTGGATGTACACTGTCCTTGTTTTCACTTGTAGAATTGTACCTAGTAGCTCAGTCTGTTGTCTGTCTGGTCCTCATTTTAGACTTGTGTGTTAACTCACTTGTCCATCCTCAGCCACCCAGTGTGTGATAATGGTATGGCTTGGGAATCATGTGAGTTCGTTTGGGTGGATGATATCCCATTGGCGCTTAATTGTTTTACCAACGTCTCTGAAAAGGCGACATAGGACAAAGGCATCAGACCTTGGAGCAAAAATGGTTTCTTCTCACTCTGACACCAAATGCCTGTGTGACTGTGGGGAAGTTATTTAACCCATCTTGGCCTGAGCCGTCTTATCTCTAAAGAAGGGATCCTAATAACTAAATTACAAGTGTGTATAATAATGAAAAGAGAAATAAGCCACAGTATTTGTGCAAGGGAATAAACAGTGCCTTGTTTAGATCTTAGCATCATCTTCAGGAAGATCCATCCTCCAGTCTCTCTTCCTGCATCACTCCCATGTTCAAAAGCCAAAGGAAGGCTTTTTAAGTTAGTCACTGATTTGGTACCTTTCACCCCCTTGTTATACCATTGAGGTCGATAATCTGCGTACGAGCCTGAGCAATGATTTCATTGACACACTCATGCTTTAACTAATCTTTACTGTAGTTGTCTAACTCGGAGGGTGACGTATTTTTTTCATTTGTTACCTCCTTTGATCTTCACAACAGGCTCGTGAGAACTGTGAGCCAGTGTGGTTATCCTTCTTTTGCAGGTGATCGAGCTGAGGGTTAGAGAGGTTAAGTAGCCAGGCCAGGATCCCATTCTAGATTCAGGGAAAGGACTCCCAGTTCCACCCATGTGCTTTTTAGTGTATCAACTGCCATGGAATTTTGTCACATACTCAGTGACAGTCAATAGTACTGTGGAAGAAATGAAATCTGGCAAATAAACACAAATGGAGAACAGGTCAGTGAGCCCAGTCCTGCTCATCTCCCTGGGCCCCACAGGGCCTCTGTCTGTGTCCCTGTCTCCCCTGCCCTCCTGCCTCAACTCATCTGTTTGCTCAGAGATTCTATGTGCCAAGGAGCTTAGCTCAAATCCAGGCTCCTCCATGAGGCGTTTGGCCAAACACTCCACCCATTTCTTCAACCAAACATTTGCTAACTCCTTGGTACTGCGCTCCATTTGCTCTTGTGGAATATTCTTCTAGGAAGGAGAAATCATAAGTTTCACAGTAAATATGTGTGGTATTCTTGATGGTAATAAGTGCTGGAATAGAAAAAACTATCTCAAGGAAGAGGCATGGGACACTTCTGAGGGGAAAGACGTAACTTGGGATTGGGTGACTGGGAAAGGCCTCACCAAGCAGGTGACATTCGATTAAAGACTGAAAAAAGGTGGAGGAGGAAACATTTTGGACATCTGGGGTAACAATATTAGGCAGAGGGAACTGCAAGTGCCCCGGCCCTGAGCCAGAGCATGCCTGGAGTGCTTGAAGAAGGGCACAGAGGCTGGATGGAGCAGAGAGGTGGGCAGGGTAGTGGACGATCAGGACACAGAAGACTTCATTATGTACACTTCATAGGGTATTGGCCGGCTTTCCTATTATTCTGTGTGAGTTGGAAAGTCATTGGGTTGGGACAACATCTAAATTTTGTTTCCACAAATGCCTTGCCCTTCCTAATGGAGTAACTTAACTTTGAATCCAGGACATGGACTCTGGAACCGAATTGCTTGTGTTTGCATCTTGATTTTGCCACTTATTAGCTAGTGACTTTGCCCCAAGTACCTTGCCTAAACCCCAGTTTCCTCATCCGTAAATGGGAACAATGATATATTTACCCCCAGGCAGTTAAGATTAAGTAAAATTATTATACATGTAAATTATCTTGCATGGTGTCTGACACGTAGAGTGTAAGTTCAATAAATACTAAGGGTAATAATAAATGAATGATTATTTTTAAAACCCGGAAACTGTTTTAGAACATACTGTGCAATGTTTCAAAAATCTGTCCTGGGATATCTAGATGGAGAGGTCAGTACCAAAACTCTGACCTGACATGTCTTGGGAGATTCAGGAATGCTTTTTGTACTAGTGGGAGTGCAATCAGGAAAGTAGAACCACAAGTGATATGGAATTAGAGATTCATTTAAAGAATTAGATCTTACACAGCTGATATAAGGTCAAAAGAATGTGGGATAAGTTTTTAAAATCCGCTGAAATAGCAATGGGAAAGTATTAATAAATGTGTGTATGTATGAAATGCTGGAATGAAACTTACCAAAATGTTCATAATGAACATCTCTGAATGATGAGATTATAAGAGATTTTTTCTTTCATTTGCTTGCTTTCTAATTTTGTACATCAAACAGGTATTTAAACCAGAAACGTATCTGTGAACATTTATTTTTCATTTATTTCTTACCTTACCTAGTTCTTTCCTCTAAAAAATATAAACTCAGTGTATTGGAAGCACTGAAGTTATAATGTTAGTTATAGGGAAAGGACAAGGGTATGAAATCAGAGAATATCAAGCTCTGAAGTGTCAAAGACTAGATAGTCCAGGTCTTCATTTGATAAATGATGCCTATACAGTCAGAGATCACACAGAGCCTGGAGAGAACCTAGGACTTCACACTCGTAGCTATGCGCTCCTCCCCATACCTTAATCTCTCTGAGATCTAACTCATGCTTGATTTTATGACCCGGATAAAGATCAAGAAATAGCCCTTAATCTTAGCCTTATTTGGTAGGAACTGGAAAATTTCTCTCATAGGCATCTACTCTAAAGCAATCTGCTTTCTTCAAAACCCTGGAGTGCCCACAGCAGTATTCTGATCACCAGCCATCACTTCTGTTCTCAGGATTCCAGCGGCAACTCAAGAGGTGATCAAACAGTGAGCTTGGTACGTGGCCTATCTATCTCTTCTCACTCATGCTGGTAACAGATGAGCTTGCCTGTAGTTACTTCCCGATCTCAACAGAGAGCTCGTAAAACTGGCTGTTGCTCCAGAAAACCTTCCTACCAGTCAAGCTTACATGTAACTGGCCACTCAGCTAAAATATGTAATGAGCCAAGAAATATGTTTTAAAGTGCGGTTTTAATGCACAGTATTTTATTACTGGTGTTAGCCAAGTAATTGTGAGCCAGTGAATTTTCGAAGCTGTCTTAAAAAATAATCCTTTCCCTCGATACTCAGATACAGTAGAGAAAGAAGCATGAGGCCATGACTTTTTTAAGTACCTATTTTTCTTAGACTTTTTAGTAACTTTGTGGACATCTACAATCTGAGGATTTATTTGTAAAAGATTATTTCATGGGAAGTATAAGCAAGCTATGGGTAAAAACACAGTAAATCAAAGAAGTGAAGACTATATTTTGATGCTTTTATCTCTCAGTTTTACAGCTTTAGGCAAAGAATTTCACTTCTTGCCTCTGACTTCTCCCATAAAAAGATTGGGGTAATATTTATGCTTGTATTTTCAAACCCTACTGTATTATTTGGAGGCCAACAGGGTGAATATGAAAACATTTGAATGTTATTATTTTAAAATCATTCTTTGATTTTAGAATCAATTCTAAAATCTTCTTTTATTTTAGAATCAATTCTCAATAGAATCAATTCTTAATGAAATTAGTCTTCTCCGCACAGTGAAATTGGTTGCCAGGTATACAATGTTCATATTTCTGAATGGTTTGAAAAAGAAAGTGGGAGAAGGAAAAATAAATTATTCTTTTCCTGGAAAGCTCTGTTATTTAATCTTCTTGTTGAGATGGAGAAAAAAAATCCTAGCCACACTGTAGGGAAGAGAACACAGATTTCTCTTTGATGTCACCACTCAAGCAGTGGTCAGTATCACTTCCTCTTTTTCACCAACAGATCCAAAATTCTTATGTTTGGGCTTCTCTAGTGACTACCTCAAACATTTATGTCCCCTGCTTGAACATGTACCATAGCCTAAACAACCAAAAGAAAGAGCAGTGTAGCTTGAAAGAGGGTGGAAAAAGAGAGATAACAATGTATTCTTTGGAAGGATGATAGTTAGTGAGACTTACTGTAGTTTAGAATCAAAGAAAAGAGAGAAAAAGGTCACAACAACCCCAGACAGGAATAAGCAGAAGCAGAAACATGAGCACTGTGCTCCAACTGGTGATGTTACCACGCATTTGTGGTTCCTGAGAGCGAGCACAAGAGCAAGCCAGGCTTTCACACCCTGCCCTGCATTAACAAGCATAGACCTGGACTTTCAGGCACAGTCCTTCTAGGGATGGGCCTTTCTTCCCCATCGTGGGTTCAGCCTGAAGCCAGGGTGAGTCCTGTAAAGGTCTGAACCCTTCTTGATCCACACACATTCAGCTGCCATGCCTGCCAGTGCTGCTCCTTAATCCATCCAGCAAATCAACACCTACCCAGGGGAAGGCGTGAGAATCCAAGGAGGCATATGACCCTTTAAAGAGCCAAAGAAGCAAGAGCTAGGGCAGGAAGCCTGTCCAGTAGCTCTTTCAATGTGCCATTCTTTAACTCCTGAGTCATTCTCCACACCCCACAAGTTCAAACTGAGACTCAACAGCCTTACCAGACACGGAGAGATGCTGCGGGTGCTGCTGCTTTTTGTACAGCTAGGGTGATTTGCCACAGTGTTGTCCCTGTTGCATTTCAGACATTCTCATGAACCCCCTTTCTCATTGCTGATTCCCAGCTGGGTCAAGGGAAGACCAGTCTTGTGCAAAACAAAGCCAGAGATCACTACCCAGTCTTGAGCCTTGAGCAGTACAGGCGCAATTATACAAATTTGTTGATTGATGCAGGCTCAGTTGGGAAATACTGTATTTTAAGGAAGTGCAACCTTTTAACTTCTGAGTTGGCCAAGGAAGCATGCCAAGAAAGGAACTGGATTAAGCTATAGAACAATCCAGCGAGCCGCGGGCACTGAGCTGGGCACAAACCAAGCAGGATACAGAGAACCTCAGAGGATCCAGGGAGAAGTGAGCAGGCAGGTAATTGTCAGGTACCACAGCAAATACCAATAATGTGATCCTTCCTCCACCTACTTGCCAGATCCAGGTTTGGGCACGTTAGTTGCCCCTGAACTCTTTTCCCCTGCCACAATGCTGCCATCTATGTTTAATAGAGGTACATTCCCCAGGCCTTCATGGCTGAGAATCTTGGAATCCTGGTATCACTAGTCTGACAAGACTTAGCCCGTGTGCAGAATTACCCTCTCTCCAACAGGTTTGGACAACTCATTTTTAAAAATCTAAATATAAAACCCATTACCTATAGCTTTAGAATTGGTCTGATAAGAGAGAACCATAGAACTGGTGAGTTTAGAGGAAAATAAGTGCTTACTTCTTATTTGAATCTCCAATATAACTCCTCTACTGAAGCATCCTTTCAGACTTTTCTTTGATATCTCTAGAACAGAAGACTTTCAGCCTCTCAAGGTGGCCCAGTTGATGGCTGGCCATATTTAGAAGTGGGACAGTTCAAATTCGTGCTTATATACTGACTTAATTATAGGAAAGGGCTCATCCCAGTGAGAAATCATTTACCAGTGATATTTGGGGCTATGTGTGGTTGGTGACTTCAGTGGATGCAAATAGGGTCCATGATTAAAGACTACACCCCAACTCCAAACCTATATATAAGTCTCTAATCAGCAGCATGAACAAACAAAACAATCTGTTGCATCCAGGGCTCCTCTATTGCCAGGACTAGAGAAATAGTCACAAAAGAAGATTTAGGTATGGATGATGAAGCCTTGTGTGAGAAGCAAATTTTGTTCATAGGGAAAGGAGCTACCTCTGACTTAATTTGATTTTAGCTTTTAAAACATCATGTGAAAATCAGGCCAAATTCATACATTTTGAGACATGAAGATGAACACTTAACATCTCCCAGCACGTCCCTGTATTTTTATTGAGTTTCTTTCTCTCACTTATCTTGAACCTTTATTTAAATCGGCAAACTTTTCCAGAAAATATGGTAATCGATTTCCTTATCTTAATGCTAGAAAATTGAAATTCAAAAAGGGTTGGCACTTGATCCAAAGTCACAGAACCCTTCTGAGATGAAGCCAGAACTGAAGCCTATAATCCAACTCCTACCCTACTGTAATATGCTGAGTAGGTGTAAGTTGTGGTGGTCTTGATAATGAGCTGTAGAGGCAGGATCTATAGAAAGTTTTATGGAATAGAAAACTGAACCACTTTTTCTTGGGTCCCCAGGTGGCAACCTTATAAATGATGGGTTGCCAGCATGCCTCGTAAAATATCAATAAGCAACAAATAAATAGCAAACACTGTGTATCCACATGCAAGTATATAAAAAATCGTACCCATTACAAAAACTGCTAGTGATTGAGCATGCATTATATTCCAAGAATTTCCCACACATGACTATCTCTCATCTTTCTAATGATCTGTATGTAAGCTTCATAGTAGTATGATTGCTTTTCAGGTGAATAAGCTGAGGATCAGAAGACATACAACCAATATGGCGGCACTAACATCACAGCCTGGTCTTCCTGGCTCCAGAACCTACCCTCTTTTCACCATGGCTACCTGTCTTTCCTAGATTATCTCAAACCTATGCCCCACTCACCAACAAATACATACATTTTATTTGTTGCTGTGTGTGGAGCAAAACCTTGCAATTTTTTTCAAATGACTTGACTTGGACATCTTAGCCAATTTTGGTAGTATCTCCCTTGTTTTCTATTGTATTCTTCCAATTTAATGCATCTTAGAGAAAATAAGACACACTAACATTCTAGCATCTGGTGGTGAGATGCAATGTGTGATATATGAACACAAATAAAAGAAATAGTAAAGTATTTGTTCATAATTTGAAAAAAATGATATTAATACAGGTTTACAATAAATAACTATCTTCAGAATTTAAAATCAGAACATTTTCATGTTTTTGCAGCAGATCCAAAATTTGGTTATAAATTCTTTAAATAAAAATAAGTTTTGTCTTTAATGCATGTATATTTAAGATATACATCTTGGTGTTTTAAATCCATCTTTTAAACAAGAATAAAATCAGAATTGCCTTAAGAAAGAAATATCTACTTTTGAGGTTAGAGTAGTATTTTTATATGGCAAAAGTAGATCATGATTCTGATAGGTTCAGTGGTCTTATAAGTAAAATAAAATGTGACTGTGTGATTTTAGTTGAATAATTCTATGGCTGCTTTTAAAGTTTGGTGTGGGAGTCCATAAACACAGAACATAATGGTCCACTTGGAGTTTTGCTACAGAGGACAATTGTATTATATGGCAGTTCAGAGAAGCCCTGCTTTGGACTGATGGAAAAACTCTCAGTGTTGTCAATAAAGTTGCTATAAAATGTAATGTGTGTGAGTTATGGTCTTATTTTATATCCAAAGGAAATGTAAACTTCTTTTCCTAAAATTCACTGAGGATACTTCATTTTAAAAATACAGAGCCAATCATAGAAGCAAAATAAATTAGCTGGCTTTGTTTGTTTGAGACAGCATCTCACTGTGTAGAGACCAGCCTTCAGGCTGGCCTTGAACTCTTTGATCTTCCTGCTGCAGCCTCTCAAGTGCTGGGATTACAGGCATGCACCACCACCCTCAGTTTAAAAGTAGATAACTTTTAATGTCTACTTACAATAGTACTTACTATAAGCTGGAGAGGTCATAGGTATTAACTTCTTGGTCATTATGACAGCTCCATGAAAGAGAAACTTATTGTCCTCATTGTTACAAATACCCAAGTTTACCCAGTCTCAGCGTGAGGAAGCCTTTGTTCAGAGCTAGAGAGTAACTTCAAGGCCTGGGATCACCTAACACAGTGCTGTGCTGCCCCAAATGAATCCTGGCCAGTGGGAAGGTCATGCCCAGATAGTAGCCCACAGCACAAGTCCAATGTGCATTGAGTGTTTGAGCAGAATCTCTGTGGTTTCTTCCACCCCAGTGCTACCATCTTCTTTACCAGATAGAGCTTCCTATTTTGATGTGAGTCATCTAGTTATTCTTCATGATCTTCAGCTCAGTTTCCTCTTTCATAGGAAGCTTATTCATGCTCAGAATTGGGTTTCTTTACCGCTCACCTCTGAATGTTTTGTTCATTGTTCTCTGAGCTTGAATAACACTTACGATGCCAACAAGATCTACTCCTTCCTAGACTTGGGAAACGTCAGTTAACTCCCATCTTGCCAAAATGTAAGGCCCGCAAAGAACAGGACTCCTGTCTGATGTATTTTTCATTCCTGTACCATCTGTCCAGTACAAGCAGCCTGTAAAAAAATGTGGAGTGGGTGACTCCCCTTTTTGAGGACTTTCTGGACTCTGCCTTCCCCCCGACATCTGCTCTAGTACTAATTCTTTCCATCATGAACTTAGCGATTGTTTGCTAAGCAGCCACTACCTGGAAGGGCGTGTGAGCTTCTGTGCCTTCTGTGCTCGAGTGCCTTGAAGAGTCACACTTTCTTCATTCATCTCCCTGATCATGTATTCAATTAACAGACCTTTATTGAGCACTTCCTATGCTAAACACGTACAATAAGGGGAGACATGAGTGTTAAGAATTAGGACTGGAAATCCCTGGCTTCCTACTTAATTTCACCACCTAATAGCTGTGATCTTGGGCGACTTTCTTAACCTCTTTGATCCCCTGTTTCCTCATTGCTAAATGTGAGTATTAACCATCACACATGTTAAGGAGTCACTAAATGTTATCAATTAACTGTTCTAATGGCTTGGTAAGTGGAACCAAGACAAATCAGATACAGTCCTTATTCTCAAGGAACCAACAAATTAATGAGCAAATAAATTATTAGACTATGGGATACAAATAAACATGCCAGAGGAGCACAGATTAAGGTAGAGATGATGTACAATAGGGGAAACCAGGGAAGGCTCCCTCTTTTGGAGGAGGCTGCCTTTGAACAGGTTGGGACCTGCAGACATGTAGGGGACAGGCATTCTGGGAAGTAGAAATAGGCAACAAACAAATGGAAGGACTAACGAGTGAGCTCATATTCTGGGCTTCTGAGTCAGTAGGCAATTAAAGAGACAGGAGTACAAGAGACACAAATGGATAGGCCGAGAAATTCCTAGAGAAAGAGGTGGAAGATATCTTGGAGAGTCCTATAAAAACCAAGCAAGGAATTTGGGTTTCAGTCCATACGGGCCAAGAGTGTTTCTCTGGGATTTGTGTGCCTCATTCTCTAGTTTCATTTTGTTTTCAACTGCGGATGGGTATGAACATACACATTCTCTTTTCACATGTCAAGTCATTTATTCCTTCATGCTTGGGAAACTCAACTGCCTCCCAGTTTGTTTTAACATCCTTCGTATCTCTGGAGTGATTGAGTAGCCCGCTGAAGAAGGCTTCCTGGTAGAGAGAGCCTTGTGTTACTGGTGAAGAAATTCACAAGTAAAGATCAAATAACTTGTCTGTGGCCGTGGCTAGTGCTTGAATGGGGTGGGATGTGAATTTTATATCTTCATATTCTAAGAGTCTATTTTCTGAGGTTGGAGGAGGAGGAACAAGTGTGCTTCAAGCGCGACCTTGACACCTGTGACCTGAGTGGTACAGACATTTTAATCCCAGGGCCCTCCAGCTCCTGGATGCTTCTGTTATCACTGGCTGTTGCCCTTCACTGTGCATTGCAGCAGCTAGTGCTCTACGAAATGAAATCAGCTGTAGATATTTTTCTACTCTTCTGACTTGGCCTATTGGGTAACTTTCCCCTGGCCTCATCCCAGGTTTCTTAAAGGGCTTCAAAAGAAATTGCTATTGACTAAACTCTGGGGTTATTTATAATGGAAATCCAGTCTCTCGATCCTCCTCCACAGAAGAGTTGGGCTCTTAATCTGAACCTTGGGGAATCAGAGGCCCAGTTTGCTTTATTTAGCTTTCAGGACATTGGATTTTGTTTTTTGGAAAGAGCTCAAAGTTCCAGTGAAGATAAAAGTATTCTATGTCCCAAAGTCTTGACCACTTTAAGTAATTCATCTTCTTCTGCTTATTCTTATTCTCATCTTCCCCCAAATTGCACGCTCTTCTTTATTCCTTTCCTTAAGCAGCCTCATAAAAGGATAGTCTGGATAAAGGCCAATTTTTTTATCACATCCCAAAGACAATTTACTGAAGTGTAAAATATTTACACAAAATGATTTAAGTATGTTTATCTAAAAATTTCTTTAGAAGTCTGTGAGGTCCAAGAGAAAGGCTCTAGGACCATGTGTTCTGTGTTGTCTAAAGCTGAGCATTTGTCCTTGCACATAATAAGTGATTAGTCATTTTTGGAAATGAATTCACTTAGTAGCTGTGCAAGTATCTCCCTTAAATGAGGATGGAGGTATGTTCTCTCCCATTTTAGTGATTTCCATTAGATTAAATTTTCCTATGCCTCTCTCTCTCCCTGCTGTCTCTCTCTGTGTCTCTGACTCTGTCTCACACATACATTCACAAATTCATTTATGCTGGATATCTTGATTGGAAGTCCCTCAAAACCTTTGGAAAATTTTATCTTGGTATAAGGCAATATCAGCTATGGATTTATTCATCTAAATTTTCTTTTCCACTTGACAGTTATGTGACCTTAGTCAAGGTACTCAGACACTTTGGGCTTTGGTTTCCTCATCTATAAAATGAAGACAGCAATAAAGTATCTACATGTAGGAGAACAAATGGGATGGTGGGGAATAGAATTATCCCAGTCCTTCACATGTGCTCAGTGGTCTCACTATGCAATCCAGGTTGGCCTTGATCTTGTTATGTAGCCCAGGATGGCCTCAAACTCGCAGCAATTCTCCTATTACTGTCTGCCAGATGCTAGGATTATAGACATGTGCTGCTAGGCCTAGCCTTCAATAAGTGTTTTTTAAAATGACAAGAGTTTCTCTGTCTAGATGAAAGACATGAAACGATAACATAAATTGTGAATCAACTTTCTTTTGGTAAAAGTTCAGATATAAAAATCCAATAAAATACTTTAATCATTGATGCATTTATTATACATAGGCCACCCCTTTGATCAATGTATTTGAAAAAGCTTCCAATAAAATAATGTAAATGATATCATAGTTAACATTTGGATTAAGAAAAGCATGACTCACTTATTGAAACCTAATATGTGTAGTCACACAGTCCTTGACAGACTACTTGGTGCAAGCTCAAGCCTTATCTGGCCTCACTGTTAATTTTCACAACTCTGTTAGGGAGGCATTATCACTGATCCTATCTGAGGGGGCGTAAAGTGACTTGCCCTAGTTCTCACCACTTAGTACGTAGCTCAGGTTTATAGAAATGTTCAGTAGTCTAGGATCACATTGCTATCTCCTCTAGTAGAAGAGCCAGGAATAAATTACCCCTTGGGATTAACTTAAACCACCTTATTTCCTTTCCCTACATCAGGGCTATGCTGGAGGGACAAGAAGGCAATAACCCACTCTGGCACTAGATTTGTCTAATCTAAATCCTGGTCCTACTGCTTTTTGGTCATGTGACTTGAGACATGGAGCATAGTTCTCTGAGCTTCCACTGGTTAGACTTTAAGATAAAATAAAGACACCTCAGAGGTCTTGGTGAAAATGAAAATATAGTGCTTATTGTGGGGAAAGCAGTGTGAGTGGTGGGTATGTGGGTAAGCTGGCTTAAACAAAAATCCAGCTCTGGATTTGATGGCCTTGAGGTTGGAGAGTCTTGGCTGTCAGGACCTGATTCAGAAAGCAGGTTGTGTGTGTTAGGGGAGTGGAAATGTCAAAAGCAGGGAAACAGGATAAAGAGATAGGAAGGCTTATAGAAACACTGTCCAGCCATTGACCTAGGGGCTTGTTAACGCAGTGATCTGATGTCAGAATTCTCTACTTTCTGGCACTCAGTTTGCCATCTGAAAAGAAAAAAGGCATCAGAGAATCTGACCTCTAACTGTCCTTTTGCCTTGACATTCTAGCACAAGTTCCAGGGAGCCAGTTTTCCTGGCAACATGAAGTTGTGGGTGTCTATTTTGATTCATAAATGGTAATTAATTTGAAATTTAGGCACTTCTTACTTTGGTTCTAAGCAACAATGTTTCCTTGTCTATATTCATACATTTAGGAAATAAAACATAATTGTTCAGTTGATTCCATCCTCCATCCTTTATATCCCAGCAAACTAGAAAAAAAAACACCATTTAAATCAGGCAAGAGTTGGGTCAACCAGCAACTCTAAGCACTCACATGATGTGATAAAGAAACACACTGGCCCATCACTTTAATGACCAACACAGAATACAAAGTCATGGAGCCTCCCTCTCAACTCCTGGATAAGTTTTTAGATAAATACACTTCCTTCACTGTCACTTTAATGATGGACGAGGTAATATCTCAGTGGTAGTAGAGCTCCTATAAAACAAAGAAAAAATTGAGGCAAAGAGAAGTATTAAGAGGCGGTAAAAGGAAGAAGCAGAGAAAGAAAAAGGTTCAGGGAAGAAGAAAGGAAAAAAGGAACTGACTGTTGGATGGCAATTCATAGTTTATGAAGTCCTAAAACAAGTAGTATCCTATTTTGTGTGTGTGTGTATGTATGTGTGTGTGTGTGTGTGTGTTTGTCTGTGCGCATGCCACATTATTCTACTAGTACTTTGACAACATGACTTGGGTAATGTTTAGGCCTAGTATTTCCCTCAGAACTTGAAGTTCACATCTTGCTCAATAAATGTGTGGTTGGATTAGTGAACAAATCCCCAAGAATAGCTCCTGAAATCTGATGTTATAAAACTAAGTTTCTTCCTGCTCTGGCTTCAGTCTCTTGGTAATGGGACTCAGGTGAGATTGTCTGCCAGACATGACCGCTAATCTTTTCAGGAATCAGTCAAAGGACCAGGTTAATGGCTTTTAGTTACTTATTGCACAATTTGCATGGGGTCTTATATGCTTTGGGAAACTCTCACACTGCTTATTGTATGCCATGAGGTGGCTAAGCAGGGATTTTTGTGACTCATATTTTGCAGAAGAAAAGATTGTGGTCTGGGGAAGTTAAGTGGCATGCTTAAGCTTACCCAGCACTCAGTGGTTGAGCATGGATTTGAAATCTACCAAGGCTCTGGGCCCTGTTCCCAGAGCTCTTTTTCTGTGTGCATCTCTGAAACCCCCAAGGTCTCAGCCAGCTAACCAGGAATATTGCCTGCCTAAGCCAAACCATCTGATAATGGAGCACTCATAAAATTAAGATAACGTGGCATGACGACCTTATAAGCTAAAGAAAAATGTTCACATCAGTATAGTCACTGTTTTGGACATCAAAATAACACTGTGTCTGTGAAATTGATTAAGTTACCCAGGAGGAAAGCACTGGTAATCTGCACTCTACATCTTGGTAGAAATGGCCCCATGGGGAAGTGGACAGGACAGGACTTCTGGGCCCTCAGGTCTCCTGGACACTGTTCTGTGGATTACTCTGTCAACCTTCAGGAGTTCTCTGAAATTTTCCATGTTTTGTGATAATCTCAGAGAAGCTGTGGATTTTCTTTTTCTTTCTTTCTTTCTTTCTTTCTTTCTTTCTTTTTTTCTTTCTTTCTTTCCTTTCTTTCTTCTTTCTTTCTTTCTTTTCTTTCTCTCTCTTTCTTTTTCTTTTCATTCTTTCTTTCTTTCTTTTTTTCTCTTCCTTCCTTCCTTCCTTCCTTCCTTCCTTCCTTCCTTCCTTCCTTCCTTTCTTCCTTCCTTCCTTTCTTTCTTTTTCTCTTTCTCTCTTTCTTTCTGTTTTTGAGACCAGGTCTGGCTATGCATTCCAGACTTGGCTTGAATTCATTATGTAGCGCAGGCTGGCCTCTAACTCATGGCAATCCTCCTATCTCAGTCTGGGATTATAGGTATGTACCACCTTGTCCAGCAAGACTGGATTTTTTAATGACTATTGTTTACATATCAGAGAAAAATATTTTTTCCCAATTTTAATAATCAACATACAAAAAGTCATACAATTCTATACAAATGATTTACAATTTTGTAAGTTTTTGTTTGTGTGTGTATATGTAGTGGCACTGAGGGGCTGAAGCCAGACAGTGCAGACTACATTCCTGGCTATTTTTTTTTTAAGACAGTATCTCACTATATGCCACGCATACACTTCTAAGCACTAGACACAGAATTGAATGAATAAAACAGACAGAAATCTATGAATCTATAGAGCTTATATTTTAGTGGGAGAAAACAAAAGAAAGAAAAAGCAATGGGAAATACTACAAGCGGACGAGGGAACGCGATTCATGTTCTGTCTAAGAATACATGATGAGAAGGGAGATAAAGAGCTTGGTGGAGAGGAAGTGCTGCTTGGTAAAGGTGGTATTTGTGCTGTGATGTGAAAGAACTGCACCTGTAGCCACCCGGGGAAGAGGGTGTCTACCAGAGGGCAGCCGCGCCGAGATTTCCTGAACTGTAAGGAATAGCTGATACGGGATACGCTTGGCTGTCTTGGGAGTAGCAAGGAGGCCGGGGTGGCTGGAGCAGAGTGTGAAACAAGGCCAGAGTGTCAGCAGGAGAAGCCCTGGAGTCCAGCAGAGACTGTGTCTCTGAGTCTGGGTTGGAGGAGGAGTCACGGGAAGGCTCAGGGTTTCCCTCGTGATGTCACTTGGGCTTTAAAAGGCTCACTGGGGAGACCTGACTGCTATGCGGGGGACGGAATTAGAAGGGTAATGGAGTGTGGAGAGGATAAACGGATTCATAGGCTATTCCAAGAGCTTAAGACTAAAACACGTGTGTTGGAAACATAGTCTATACCAATGGCCCCAAATAATGAGAAATCTCTGGGCCAAGTGAGATGTCACTTATAGAACGATGTGAGAGTGAGTTCAGGAAAACTGAAACTCGGTTGTAATCGAATAAGCATTTCTAAAGTAGTGCAAACATATATTGTTTTTGAGAAACAAATATGGCAACTTTTCCTTCCAACTGTGGAAAACAAAGCAATCTTCCGTATCACTTCTCTTGATGACTGTATGACTTGAATCATTAAATGGGTGTGAACTGAGTCATTTATCCAATTCCTAAGTGTTAAAAGAAGCGAAAGAAAACAGAGACCCTCAGGATTCTAAAAGTTATTGGCAGAGTATATTGCGATGGGGAAAGCTGAAATTCCCTTAGAAACATACACTATCATTTAACGCTTCTACAAAGAGGCACAAGTTGATAGCCTTGGCAGATACCTCGCATTGTAGATAAAGAAACTGACGCCCAAAAGGGAGAGAAGGGTCTTAGTTCCAGGAAAGGTACGAGTTTGGGTCAGAACAAGATTCTCAGTTCAGTATTTTGCTGCCACTGTCAAAAGTTTTCCTCATGGAGGTTAAAGAAGGAAGTTGGGAGGGTGAATAAAATCAAAGCGCAACCTGTGCGCATATGGAAACATCACAGTGAAACTCATTACCGTGCACACTCAGTACGCATCGATCACTTGAACAAGAAATTAATTTCAAAAAATTTTTCTAATAAGTATACTTCGTTTCTAATATATTAGAGAGTTTTAAGTTGACCATGTAGAACTGCTGGCATTAAGAATCTTAATCCTCTCACTCTCACCCAGCAAGAATGCCCCTTGATCCACACCAGCCTGGAGTCACCAGCTTGCTTCCTCAGTTTCTCTCTTTACTTCTGCCCACTCCACAAAGCCCTCAGGAATTGTAACTCTTCTGCTCTGACCGCCCTTCCTGTGGGATTCTTCCTGGCAGGCTTTCATCCCTTCAATCTCCAGAGAGGGAGAAGCTAAGGAGAGCATATCTGGATGTTCTGAGCAGTCCGGAGAACTCCAACTTTTAATGGTTTTGTTCCTTCACAAAGAGGATGTACATTTTCAAGCCTTGGAATTTCAAAATGTGACGTTGGTCAAATTACTTTATATTTTTCATGCATTTAGCTTCTGAGGTAGGCACACGTTATGAATCTGAGTATTGAAAGATGCATAGGATCCTTTTATGCTTATGATAACACTCCTCCCCCCCAGAAAAAAACCCCACAAAGATTGGAGGCAAGGGTTAACTGACCTAGAAAAGCACTAGAGAGTTATAGCCAGCTCTAGAATCCAGTGGCCTTGTTGCCTTTGGCAAAGGCACTTTCTTTCCGGTCTCTACTTCTTTCCTGGGATGGGGGTAGGAGGGAAGAGGTTGAGGCTCTCCTGTCAGGATCTGGTACACAGTCCCCAGGGTTCCCACCTTCCCACACTGGGCCTTTTCTTCCAGCCCCTGGCAGAACCTTCCTGCCTCACAACCCCACTGTCCTCATCATAGTCACAAAGTTTGCAATTCTAGAAATACAGTTTGAATGATTTCTAAAGCTTCGCAGCATAGAAGAGCAACTATGGTTGACGACAAATTATATATTTCAAAATAGCTAGTCTGACCTAATCAATACATATTGTGTACATGTATCAAAATGGCACACTGTACTCCATATATACAGATAATTGCCATGTGTGAATTAAAATTCTTTTATAAAAAATTTAGAAATTCTTCTATTTCTATTCAAAGCAATGCTTACTGAGTGGTCCTCCTGGACTCACTGTTTTACTAAGCACTGTGAAGCAATGTAAGAAAAAACATAAGATTCATTTCTTCCCTCAAGGAAAACTAACTGAAAGAAAGGCCTATGTACAGTAGTAAAAAAATTTTGCATATAGATATTTTTAAAAGGAATACAGTTTCAGTGTCCTTATGTACTTTTAGTCATTCAAAATAAACCCAGAAAGCACTGCTTAGAAACACTTAGCAGAAATGCTTTAATTAATCCATCAAAAGCTCTGAATGAACAAATCAAGGGCCTCTTTGTAAATGGGGGGGATCAGAGACTTGGAAAACAACTGATTCTCTAAAATATTTGAAACATTTTGGTCATATTTTCACAATATTAATTTGTCCTATTAAAGGGAGGAGAGAAAAGCCCAGAAATTTTCCAAGGGATCATATTTTCAGAATGATTAGAATCTAAAATCTGAGTGAAAAGTAGAATCCCCTGTGTCTAAAAGATTCAGCGATCCATTTCTCCATGCCACAAGTTTAGCCATCTTTGAAGGCTGAGTTCAAATATTGTCTCCTTCATAATAATAACAATAATAATAATGATGATGATGATTCTCTCCTCTGAGTCTGTATGATTGACCATCTGCTTACCTTAGAACACTCAGTCCCACTTTTCTTGCATCACAAAAATTTGCACCTGTCGTCTACACACTGGACCAGGCTCCTTGAGACCAGGAGTATGTCTACTTCACCTGATCACTGTGCCTTGTTGTAGCAGTTTTTCACATGGTGCTAGACCAGAAGTCTGGTTGTCTCTGTCAGTTAGGTTACAGGTTAGCTGTTATCACAGAGACCCAAAATAATATTGTCTGAAACAAGTTAGAGACTTCTTCTTTACATTTTCTTTTTAAAACCACCTTAAGGAGACTAGGGCTGGTGCAGTAGCTCTAAAATGGTGGAAGGCCAGGCTCCTACTATCTGGGTGAATGCCAGTTTCCTCAGCTAACCTGCAAGAAAAGCGGCTGTGCTGTCTACTCACCAGAACGCCTTCACTCAGCTGGATGGAGGACGGTGCTGAGCCATCAAGTGAGAAAGTCCTTTTAAATGCTCCCAATAATTATTACTTAAAAACGAGATACTGAGCTATAAAACAGAACAGAAAGCAGGTGAAGGAAGTGGTAGTAAATACTACCAGTCATCTGGGGGGAACTGAATTTGATTCTAAGCTTCTTGGAAACTAAGTAAAAAAAAAAAAAAAAAAAAAAGAACAGGTTGGGTTACTGAAGTTCTTTCTCTAAAGAGATAAAACTTGTGAAGTCATCTGCAGAAGCCAACTTTTCCTAGTGATTTATTAAAATTAAAATATTGTTTCTTCCCAGTTAATTTTTAAGCATAATCAAATGTCTCTTAACTTGAGAGAGCTAGCAAGGGGTGGGGAGGGAGGAGAAGAAGAGAGGAGAAGAGAGGAGAGTAGAGTAGAGGAGAAGAGAGGAGAGGAGAGAAGGAGGAGGGGAGAGGATATAAAAGAAGATGAGGAAACAAATCTCCCTCTGTCTCCCTCTGCCAACTGTCCTGCATTCCCAGATTCCTTCATAAGTGACCTGTGCTACTCTGCCCTCCTTGTTGCCTTGTATCCGTGCCCCAGTCCTCTGCACCTCACTTTGGGCTCCCAAGCTGCTCTCGTGGAGGACAGTGGTAAATCCATTCTGACTCCACCTCTGCTTTGATCCTTACTGCACCAGATGTTCCTTAATCATTTGAAACACTTGACCTGGGTGATCACAGCCCATGCTTCTTTTGCACCAGACTTGAGTGCTTTGCTTATCATCTTCCTGCATGTTCTTTCTCAGTCTTTTAAAGGGTTGCTTGAGCTCCATTTGTCAATTATGTGTTGGCCTTCCTCTGATTTTTACTTTCCTCCTTTGACACTTCCCTTTTTTTCACTCAGTATATTCTCTCTAGGAAATGCTATCTGCTCTTCAGGCTTTAGTTTATTCTCCGGATTCTAATGGCCCCTATTTTTAGATCTTTAGATATGAAGATCTAAACCTGAGTTTTAAATCCAAATAATGAAACTCCTGCTGAATATACCATACATACTTGGAATTCTGTGTGCTTCACATGGTGCCAGATTTCCCCCTTACCCTTTTCATTCCTCATGCACCCCTCAATTCAGCGAAGAGCCCTGCCTTCTGCTAGTTTCTCAGGGCTGAAAACATTGCGTTATCTTCAACCCTCACTTTCTCTGATCCCCATCTACCAACACTCAGTCCCCAACTGCAGTCAATCCTACTTTCTACCTCTGTCTCCCTCCTGTTCCCAATATCACTGTCTAAATGTGGGACCTCCTATTTCTGCCAGAGCTCTCAGCTGGGCTCCCTGGCCCAGGTCAGAGTAGTCCAAGCAGTCATCCGGAAGCAGCACTCTGAACTTCTACTTGTCCTGCCTAAAACTTACCTCTGGGCCTCTGTGGCCTTCCACTTAGGTTTCACTCCATAGTGAGGCTTAAGTGGCCCTGCCCTATCTAAATCCTACTTCCAGTCTTATTTCTGTCTTCCTTCCAAGTACTCCTGAACTCCATCCATATTCATTCCAGCTGCGCTGCTCCTGCTCTCCAGGACCTGGGTCTGTCTTGCCTCAAAGTTGTTGCCTGTGTTTTACCCTCACAGAACAATCTCCCTTTCACTCTCACTTCAGGGGGGATCTCTTTTTGTTTATTCATTTGACAAATGTTTACTGAGGGGGCTGGGGATTTAGCTCAGTGGCAAAAGCGCCTGCCTGGCAAGCGCAAGGTCGTGAGTTTGGTTCCTGGTACCGAAGGGGGAAAAAAAAAATGTTTACTGAGAACCTACAACATTCCAGGTACCATCCAGGCATTTGTAACACAACAGCAAACAAGAGATACCTGGTCTTTGTTTTTATGGTCCTGCTCAGAGAGGCTTTTCTTGACTTTCCAAGAATGAGTTGTCTTCCATGGAACTCTGCCCTTACCTCTCAAGTGACAGTGTCTCCAGTGTATCTTGGTGGCTTTTAAATCAAGGTCAACAAGCCTTTTTATAAGGAGGCAGATGACACCAATAAGTCTTTTGGTTTTGCAAGACATACATTCTCTGTCAGAACTAGTAAACTCTAGTTGTAGAGGGGAAGGAACCGCAATGAATACATGAATTGGCCTGGCTGTGTTTCAGTAAAACTTTATTTAAAAAAACAGATGTTGAGTCAGATTTGCTGGCCCTTTGGACAGAGTTTACTGACTCTTAGGCTAAACAGCTAACCCAGGACATTTTTATTTACTTTTGTATCCACAATGCTAACATAATGTTTGACATTGAGGCTTATCAATAAAAGTTTATCAGATAAATAAGTGAATGGAAAATGAAGAAATTAGGATGGACTTGCTTACTCATTTTCATCTGTGGCCATGTGTGTTTAGCCATCTTGGGTTCCATATTTACTCTGCACAGCCACCGACTGCTCCTCTCACCCTAGAAGGATGGTTTTTATGCTATGTTCATCTAAGCACTTTATGGTAGGCAAATGCCATATCAGAAATTCTGCTTCCTTTGGTAGTAACGGTTCAATTTTAAATCCTTTACCACTATGTAGAATCATTCCCCACAGTACAATTTTTATTTTTATAGCTATGATTAAACTTTTTATTATACAGATATGTGTCGAATATCCATTGTAGACTTTTGGTCATTTTACTTGTATATGTAGAGGTACAGGCATACCTCAGAGATAGTTCAAGTTTGGTTCTAGACCTCCACAGTAAAGAAAACATAATAAAGCAAGTCATATAAATTTTTTGATGTTCTAGTACATTTAAAAATTACATTTAACTCTACTCCCGTCCATAAAGTGTGCAATCGCAGTATGTCTAAAAATGTGCATGCCTTAACTTAAAAGTGCTTTATTGCTAAAAATTCTAAGGTTTGTATGAGCCTTTTGCAAGTTGTAATGTTTTGGGGTGGAGGGTCTTGTGTTTATGTTGGTGGCTGCTTGATGATCAGGCAGTGGTTGCTGAAGGTTGTGGCAGTTGGGGAAATTTTTTACAGTAAGACAATACTAGGTTTATTGCTTCAATTGACTCTTTCACAAAACATTTCTCTGTAGCACTTGATATTGCTTGATAACATTTTACTCATGGTAGAACTTCCCACAAAGTTAGTCAATCTTCTCAAGCCCTGTCACTGCTTTTCAGTGGAGTTTATGTAGTATTATGGATCCTTTTGTTGCCGTTTCAACTGTGTTCATGTTCACCAAGAGGAGTTTCCATCTCAAGGAACCACTTTCTTTGTTTATCTATAAGAAACTCCTCATCTGTTAAAATTATATCATAATTACAGAAATTCAGTCACATCTTCTTGCTCCACTTCTAATTCTACTTCTGTTGCTGTTCCTACCAGTTTTGCTGTCTTTTATAGGTGCAGTTCATGGAACTCCAAACATTTGCAGTCGTTAATATCAAAGATCACTTGATCACAAATCACTCCAATACTTGTAATAATAATAATGATGATAAGAAACTCTGAAATATTGAGAGATGACCTGCATGTAATACAGAGGCACAAAGTGAGCACATGCTGCCGGAAAAATTGCATTGATAGACCTGTTTGTTGCAGGGTTACACAAACCAATCATCAACAAATGCGTTATCTGCAAGGCACAATAAAGCAAAATGTGATAAAACAAGGTATGTTATATTATTCCATGTGTTGCACAAATATTTACTCAAACTCCCCTTAATTTTTTTCTGAAGCTGATAGGATATTAGAGAAAAACCTCAATTAAACCAGTGTTTAAAGCACTTATGGCACACAGAGAACTAGCAGAAGTTTCAGTGTGCAGCGGGGACAAAGGTAACTCTGATAAAATACTGTTACTAAGGGGCTTATATTATAGAAAGAAGATAAGAATGTAAATGATTATAAAATGTAGAAAGTTGTAAGTCCTTTCAGGAGAGAATCAGCGAAGTGCTCTGTGTCTTGCATAGGAAGTAAAAATTAATCTTTGGCCAGAGATTAAAGAAGGCTTTAGGGTAGAAGAATTTGACTGGAAATTGAAAGGTAGTTTTTTTGAATGCTGATTTGACAATAGAGGGCCTTAGAGTCAGAGAAATGCACAGGTACACCGACAAGTTACTAGAAAGCAAGTTTTAATGAAGTTACGTCCAGGGACTGGCTGATAAAACTGAAGCCAAATCCTTTCAAGAAGGTGCCAAGTCCATTCTAGTCTGGAATGCATTGATAATTGGGACATTATGCTCAGAGGCTGCAAATTGACATTCTGTTGTCATCCCCCTTGGAATAGAAATGCTGATCCTTTGCAGCAATTAGCACCAATTTGGAGCATGTGTGCAAAAATAAATCACTAGTGTCCCAAAACACATACATTAAGTTCAGTGATTACAGAGCAAACTTTTTTTATTAGCCCCACCTATGTAAACAAAATCAGATATAATTAGCATTTAAAAATAGAAGAGACAAGGAGAGATCACAGTTCCTACTAGAAGATTAATATTTATATAAAGGTTCACAATGATGACTGTCCACTTGCCCTTCCTAGTCTTAGTCATGTTATTTCAATGGCTAAAAGATCAGCTTTCTTTCCTAAGGGCCAGGAGGGCGAATTGTGATTCTGTGCCTGCTAAGTGTTCTGGTTGAAATGAAAGGTGATGTCCTCTGCAAAGGAGCAGGCATCTTTGCTCCATCTCTTCCTCCTTCTGTCTTTATCACATCTCATCCTATCCCCTTCATGGGACAGAAGAGAACTTGCCATGACTCAAGGCCATCTGTAGATTCTGCACCAGGAGCTCCCTTGTATGTGGTACTGTTGGCCTTGGCCATGAGACATCTACCCATTTGAGAAAGTCTCAAGAGCTACTCCAAAGAAAGGTACTGGTTGCGATGGTTCAGATGTGGTTATCCCGCAAGGGTTCATGGATTGGAGATCTGGTTCTCAGTGTGGCAATGTGGAGAGAGTGGGAATTTAAAGAGGTAGAAGACCCTTAGGATTCCGGAGCTGCTGCCCTAAGGGACTAAGGTAGTTCTCACAGGATCCTGAGTTATTCTCAGGAGAGTGAGTGTTACGGTTGATACATTATGTGAACTGGAGAAGTCTGGAAGCTTAACTAAATAACTCAAAAGTTCTACATCCTGGGGTGAAAAGGACATGCCCTTACTGCTCTAGGATGTGGTTCATTGTGTCAACTTGAGAAGTTTAGAAGGTTAACTATGTGAGTCAGCAGGGAGCCAGGGTCCTTATTTTGTGTTTATCCCTTGCCTGTGCAAAAGGAAGGCACAGAGACGGTGTAGGCATGAGCAGATAGCCAGCAAACAATACAAGGGAGGAAAAGAGGCCTGCTTCTTCCCTTTTAGCTCTTGCTACTTTTGCTGTCTTTTGCTGCTTTGAAGTGTTGCCCTGTGCCATGGCTCCCTGTCTTGGAGCCAGCTGATTGTAAACTGAAACCTCCACAAACTGTAAGCTAAATAGACCTTTCCTTCCTTAATTTTGGGCATTGGGTATTTTATCTCAGCAATGAGAGAAAAGTAACTAAGACAGTGGGTTAGTATAGAATCCTAATCTTGACTTCCACATCTCTTTGCTGCTTGTCTAGCCATATGATCTCTTTCTCTTATCATTTTTCTTTTTTTTTTTTTTTTTTTGGTACCGGGAATTGAACTCAGGACCTTGCGCTTGCCAGGCAGGCGCTTGTGCCACTGAGCTATATCCCCAGACCTCTCTCATCATTAATACTCTTTGCTATGAGCCCTTCACAGGTGCTACACTGAGCCTGGCAGTATGGCTTTGCATCTTCAGAACTGTGAGGTAAATAAACCTCTTTCTTAATAAAGTTACTTTGCTTTGGGTATGTTAGTATAGTACAGAAAACAGACTAATACAGCAGTTCTCAGGAACTCAGCAGTGCACGTGCAGAAGTGGCCCTTAATGCCTTCATAAAGCATGGTATATCCTGATTGAGGCTTGAACCTCACTGGCATCGAGTGTGAGAACAGGGAGGCAGACTGGACTTGGCCCTGAGATGGGGCCATGGGAATGTGTGCTGTCATAAAGGGAGTGCTGATTGACGGCCCAATAGGATTTGAATCCTAGCTGTGCCACTGACCTGCTCTGTAAACACAGCCAAGTCACTTGTGCTCTTCCTGGGCCTTGGTTTTCTTATCTTGAAACTTAGAGATTCCCTTAGTTCATCTTACTGCCCTAGGAGCCCATATAGAGTAATGCTTTTGGTTGCCTCCTTCTGTCCACTGGCTTGGAAAAGTGCTGGGAAAGGGAGAAAAACAGAGGGTGTAGGACCCAAAACATTTTTATATTTCTCATTTATAAAATGTTTGAAAATACTTCCCATATTTCCTTGTTCAAAAGACTAGAACTATAGACACACAGGATTATGATGAGGGATATGAAAGGCCCACTAGTAGGAGCATGGCGGAACCCACAAGATCACAGTCAGCCTGAGAAACAAACACATTTAAATCTGATTCAGTCTCAGAATGTAACTGAGGGCAGAAGGAAAGGCATGCTCAAAGTGGCATGTTCAAGGTAGAACTAGGACTCAAACCATTTGATTCTCAATCTTCTTTCCACCGTATCTTTCTTCATCTGCCTTCGGAATGTCTAACCTTGAACTGAGGCTAGGGAATTAAGTAGAATACGTCCATTTTAAATAAAAATATCAGTGGAGTTTTGCAGAGTGCTTTAAATATATGACCATGCATTTTTGTCGGGGCATCACTCTTTTTTTATGTTTTCTCCAAGTTATTCGTTCTGGTTATTTTTCCTCATAATCAATATAATTTCCTCTGCCTATATAGAAATGATTTGGGTTTTTGTTTGTTTGCCCAATAACTTAAGACTCAACTCAAATGTCTCTTTCTCTGGGTATATTCCTGTTGGCCGCAGTCAGTCTATATTCCCTGATTCTTTGTTCTTTCCTCAGTAATGAGCTCAAGTGTTTCTAGTTTGCCTGTGTACAGGTCTACCTTCTCTGAGATATTGCAAGCTCTTTGAAAACTAGGAACAGCTTTATATGCTTGTTTCCAAAGGCCAGAAAAGTTACTCATGTATGTTTATTGTACAATGACTGAAAGAAAGAACTTTATCTGTACCCTAATTGTGCCCCTGTGGCCCTCAGAGTGAACAAAAGCTTAGCAGTGGCCTCTGTTTCATTCTTTATGAAGAGGTGGCATGAATAAAGAGACAGAGAAACTGGTGGACTCAGCAGCAGTGTACTTGGCTAACATGTATGAGATCCTGGGTTCAATCCACAGAGTTGAAAAGAAAAGAAGAAGAGAGAAAGAAAAGACTGTCTTTCTCCTGGTCTTACAAATTCCCAGACTTAAAAATTTTATATGAAATGAGAAAGTAGCTTGGGGATGTATCCCTGTGAGAGAGTGCTTGCCTAGCACGTGCAAGGTTTGAACCCTAGTCCTGGAAGAAAAAAAAAAAAAAAGGCAGATCTGTCCTGGCCATATCCCATCTCTTGTCTTAAGTCTCCTTGGCTGTGAGTTTGTGACCACTCATGGGTGGCGTAAGAACACAGAGTGATTCCACCCATGCTCGGGAGATGGGGGAAAGGGCAAGAAGACAGCTCATAAACTTTGGGTTGCCAGGCTCAGCATGAGGGCATCCCAAAGCAACCCCCTGCTGGCATTGGCCAGGGTCCTGGATCTGTCCTCTGTGCATCAGCATAGGTCAGTTTGGCCCCTGGGAGGGGAATGTGACAAGGGTCAGTCTCCTACTTCTGACAAGAGTAGAAGACTGTAGCCTCTTTGCTCGGACAGATGGAGGAAGAGGGAAGAGAGAGTAGACAGAAAACCATTAGACATCTGTCCAGCATTTCAGGCAGGAAAGAAAGGGGAGGGCCCTTAAATGTTGGTGAAAGATAAGCTGGCACAGGGCTGGGGACTGACAGAAAGTCCTTGTGTACAGGAAAGAGGTGTGGAGGGAGGATATGGGAACAAGATGGACAGAGGAAGAAAGGCTAGTACAAATGAACATGGGAAGCAGGGAAGGAGAGAAGGAAGATCAGTTCAAATGAGAGAAATACATGGACACCAGAGACAAAATAAGCTGAAGAGGGGTGAAGGTGAAGAGGAAGGAGGACAGGCAGTGAGCACCAGGAACAGGACCTCCGAATGCATGGCTCATCTGTGTCTTGCAGGAAAATTTCCCTTGTAAGCCTGGCACAGAAAGCATGTGTGCACAGAGGGAAATGTGCTGACCGCTGCCCAGGGCCCAGGAGAGGACAGAAACAGATCAATTAAACTGGGTAGGGCTCTCCTGCCAGGGTTCAGCACCTGGCCAGGCCAGGTCAAGGACTCTCACATCATTAAGCTGTTAAAGGGCCATCAGCTACAGGGCAGAATCAATCTTTTACCTGGAGAAAAACTTTCTTTCTGTGCCCGCATCTCCCCCACCAGCCTGGCCACTACCTCCTTTTGCAGGCCCAACTTGGCATCAGGTAAACCTCACTATTTGGAATCTGAACAGGCTACACAAGGACACTCTGGAAGTCAGCACAGCCAGTGCAACAAATTGATAAGATGATCCTTGGCCAGATCTGTGGGCGGGGCAGCAGTGGTTCGGAGCAGAACATTCCCATGGATCGGAGACCTCTAGTGCACATTAGAGGAGGCAAGGTTTCAGCACCAGGAAGGCCTTTGCAATCAAAGCTCAACAAAAGCTGGGTTGATAATTCATACATTCATTATTTTCACAAGTGTCTTTGAGCATTTACAATGCACAAGGCACTGTGCGGGAGGCTGAGGCTACTGAGAGAAGTAAACACACTCAGCGTCCTCAGGGGAGAGCAATTGCAACACAGCCTCCTCTACCCAGCTTAACAGGAGCACTTAGGGAGCTCAGAAGGGAATGTGGCAACTCTGCTTTGAGGACAAACAAGATATCTAGGAAGAGGACATTTGGGTACAGCAGTAAAGGCTGAGCAGGATCCACCAGGCAGAGAAAACAGAGACCTGAGGTAAAGAGAGGTATGGAGAAAAATAGCTGAGAAGGAGCATAAGGCTCACCTAGAGGGTGGATTGTAGCAGATGTAGCAGGCTGGGTAAAACACATGGATGGGCTGGAAATAGGGGTGGATAAGAACAGGCACAAATAAAGGCTGAGACACCCAAGGTTTAAGTTATACGGGAATTTAGAGATGATCTAGTCAGCTTTATCATCTAGTAAGATATGTATATGTGCATGTATATGTGTTAAGTAGATTTGACTGAAGAGCTCCTGGGATTGAACACAGAGGAAAGAGATATCACAGTAACATAAACATCTCAGACGAATCATGTTAGCCTTCCTCTCCAAAAGAACTCTAATAGGAATGTGGATTTTTCCCCCCCAGATTTCATTTCATCTCAAGTCCTCGCCCATCCTTCTTAGAGGACCTCATGCCTGGCAAAATCTCTCATCTCTGACCTTCAGACTCAGTGAGATGGTCACAGGTTATCAGAGAACCAGCATCTCCTTTTCATCTAGATCCATCTTCCTTAAAAGCCAGGTGTTAGATTTTCTTTTTTGGTACTGGGAATTGAACACAGGACCTTGCACTTGCCAGGCATTAGCTGTGCTCCTGGACTTTATCCCCGGTGCTAGCTGTTAGATTTAAAAAGTTCTAAAAAGTAAAAATTACCTCTGTTCAGCTCCTTGTAAAAATTAGGTGAAGCAGTGGGTTTTCTCTTCAAGTGTACTAGTAGTTACCAAGCAAGATCATTTCATAAGTTGAATCAAATCTATTGATGTATATGTTACCTTATATCCATATCTATTTATAGTAAATTATAGCATATGCATTAAACTGTTTAAGCTATATTGTGAAAATAATTTCCAATTCCAGGCCTCATTTTCAGTTTGGTATACCATAGGCACGATATGGCCTCAACTATTTTTCTGTTGATAGATATTTAAGATGATTTGGCTTGTTTGCTTTTACATATGAGTCTGTCAGATACATATCCTTGCATGTGAATTTTTTTGCATGTGAATCGTTATGTACAGTTACTACTGTCTTTATAGGATAGATTTCTAGAGGTTAGGTTCTTCAAGCAAATTCACATCTTAAATCTTACTGAGAATCCTATCATTCCTTTTAAAAAGATGGAACTGGTTCACTCTCCAACCTACAATTGCACGAGTTTCATTCTTTCACACTCATGCCCAAGCACAGGATCTACCTCCGTGTGTAATGAGTGAGGAAATGGTGAAGGAGGAGTCCAGTAGTCATCCCCTAAAACACATCTGGGCAGTGCTGGGGACCAGAGTCCAGGACTGTGGTCACTATATGATGTGGTATTGCAGTTAGAACATGAAGTGAGTGCTCCGTCATATTTCTATGGCTGTGATTAAAGCACATTGCCACAACGGAGACTCTTGATGAGCTCTGACTGGTCACTGCTGGTTGAGTGTGGAAAGTGACTTGGAGGGAAGGAGGCTCAGGTTGGTGTCCCCAGGCCGGCGGTGAGGCCCCCTCCCTTTGCTCACTAAGCACTCTGCCTGCCTCCTCACAAACTGACCCTGACGGTGTTGATTCACTGTTCACCACAGTGCCGTCCCTGGAGGAGGAGTAAGAGACAGCGTGCTCTGTGACACCCACCGGGGACTGACGGCTATTGGGTAGGATGCTCCAGTCATGCTAAAGTACCCAAAAGGAATCGGAAGTTCCTCCTTCTGCTAAAGTTGTTCGATTCCTGAAAGTTACCCAGGAAAGAGACAGATATTGCTCTTATACTATGACTTTGTCTTAATGGGAGTCTCTTCTCCTCACTTAGAGTAGACACACTTTAAAGGAGGAACTAGACCTTAAACTTTTTTCTTTCTTTTGTCATCCCTTCCACCAAGATAACCAGTTGAAGAGCACAGAGCAGGCGGTTGGTGCACAGGAAGTAGGAGTAAGTGGGAGGAACTGGTTTCAGGTGTGATTTAAAGAAATTACTCCTTTTGGATTTGCGGTTCCCAGGAACTGATTGATTAAATTACCATGTATCTATTTTAAACTCAGCTCCACCTTTGCAAAGTGATGAACTGTCCTCGGAACTGTTCCCAGGCCAGCATGAGACAAGCCTCTGTGCCCGTATAGTTCTGGAGCGGGTCCTGCTATCTTCAGCTCTAAGCAAGTATCTGAGTAGGTCAGAGAGAAACGTCTGGGGAAATCGGATTAAAGAAGGTAACAGCCCCTGGAAGAATTTGGCCCCAAAGCTGAGGACTCCTCAATCAATATGCATGACTTTCAGAATTCCTATTTTAATCAGCAAAACGGAAATGAAATTCCCAATGTAGCTTTTAGTTAAAAAAAAATATAAATTACAAGTGGTACATGATATTCATGCATGCCATTTCCTCTGAAATTCTTTTTAAGAATTGAAGAAAATAACCATTTAACATACTGGAAAGAACACTAGCCTGGGAGTCCAGAGATTTAGTTTCATGCCCTAAATTTATCACCCAGGAGCTGTGAGATCAAAAGCAAGCTTCATTTCACTCGTGCAATAATGAGGGAGCTGCTGATATGAGAACTCCCCTCACCCTCAATGAAAATGAGCTGGTAATTCCCTGATGAGTGATGAGGACTCACCCATCTGTCCATCCCCTCCATAAATATGCAGTGAATCCCAGCATGGACAATGCCCCTGGAATTTGAGCCCTTGTAGTCTGAGTTGATGATGTTGATAGCAGCCCCAGGCTCAATGCTTTTGTGAATTTCGAGTCCTCATCCTCCTCACCCTCCTCATCCTCCTAACCCTCCAGCAGTCCCTGGTGTCTGCTCTTGCTCTGTGCCTGTCTCTGGGCCATTCTAACCTTCAATGCTCATGACACTGTCCTTCCAATCTCACCAGTTCTCGTGTGAACTACTGCAAACTATCGCTAAGAGGTCTTCAGTTCCGCCTCTTCCTCCCAAATCCATGATCCATGCTATACCCGCAGTTGTCTACAATTTTTTATTTTAATTAATGTTTTCTGAAGGTCTGTGGGATGGCAGGCACTGTGCCTTGGCCCCGAGGAGCTCACAATGAAGGAAAACATGTACATTAATAGAGAAACATGAAGTGGCATGGGGTGGCAGTGACGGGCCATCAGGAGGTTGGGTTTCTTCCTCTCCTTTCCTGAAACTTCCTCCCTGATTTTTCCCTCCTTTGTACTTCTCGCATCTTACTTATCACATCCCTTTATAGCTTATTCTTCACCTGTTTCTCTTCTCCACCAGGCTGAGCAACTTGATGGCAGTGATCTGATACATTCAAGCCATCCTTCCACATCGGAAACCTTGAGTGGCTCCCTACTGCTTCAGGAAGAAATCCAAAGCTTTGCACTGGGCACTTAAAGTCCTTAAGAGTTTGATGTTATCTTTCCAATTAATTCCGCTAATAAACCCACGCTCAATTCTACCTTCTTCCTCTCGCCCTTGCTTCGTATCTTAAATCTCACCTTCAGCTACACAACAGCTTGCCCTCTCTCAGCTCTCTCATACTCACTGCCTTGGAGAGCCAGCAGGACCCTGTTCTGAGAACACCCCACACACCGCTTATCCCTCCTCCCCTGCCTACAGGGCTTGCCCAGATATGGACCTTCCCCTCTTTTCAAGGTCTAGATTATACTCTATCCTTTCTAAGAACTTTGCAGCGAATCAGAGCCAGCCATTCAGAATTGGTTTCCATCTGCTCGCTAATACTTCTTGTAGTAAATGATCTAATGCATTGTGGTCTCCTGCGCAAAGGTTTTGGGAACTTTCCGTTTGCCACAGGATGAGATTCTAGGGATAAGTGCCCATATCATTTGAATGTTTGGACCCTCTGCAACAGAGAGCTTTGTGCCTGACACTTGGGTTAATTCTGCACTGAAAAATTGCCATCTGCCAGTTATTATACAGGCTTTAGAATTCATGATACTCATAACAGACCATGCAACTGGGCTCAGAAAGAGGCAAAGTGGACTACCTGTGGCACCAGCAGGTAAGACAATTTAGATTTGAACCGGGCACTTCTGGCAGGGTGTGGTGATACCCACCTGTAATCCCAGCGTTCTGAGAAGCTAAGGTAGGAGGATCACAAGTTTGAGCACAACCCAACTTAACAAGACCCTCTCTCAAAATGAAAAACAAAATGAAACAGAACCAAACAAAACACAACAACAAAGGGCCAAGGATGTAGCTCAACGTAAAGGCCCTAGGTGCCTACAAAGGGCCGTAATAGGTGCTGAAGGATTTTGTAGCCATTTGGAAAAGAGGCTGAAGATAAACTTAAGAAACATTTCCTGATTCCCTCGGGAGATTTTTACAAGATATTTTGAAGGAGTTAGCATGTGATCGTGTCCCTGAAGACTAAATAAGAATCTGACAAATAAAAAAAGATGAGGGTATTCTAATAAGAGAATAAAATTTGAGCTAAGTTTCACAGAGAGTGAATAAAGGATGTTTTTGAAGAGAAAATGGAGCTATTTGCTGATTCACTTCCCCAGCCAGACTATAAGTAACTGAGAGAAGGAAACATCTTTGTCTTGCCAAGGGCTGTATCTATTGCCTACGGCCTTAGAGCACATGTTGGATAAATATCTTGTAGGAATTCATTTACTCAATAAATACCACCTGAGCATTTTGTGCTCGTGTAATTTGAAACTCACTTTTGGCCTAGAATAGTGAACACCCTAATTGCCTTTAGGAAGGTTTGAAAAGCCCAAATCAAAACTTTTAGACCCTGAAAGTGAAACCTGCAGTCCCTAGAAAGTTTCACTGACCAACTCGGTTTCACTGACTGGCTGAGTAAAAAAAACTAAACCGACAGAACAAACTATGAAAAAATCAAGCAAGAAAAAAAAAGATCTTTCAGTTCCAAGAAACTTTATTATTTTCAGTAATGTGCCTCCCGCAAGGGCTTTGGTGATGTCAGTTTCATTTCCAGTAGAGAGTTTTACCTCCTCTCTCCCTAAAGACGGACAAGGGCCTCTGATGGGCAGCCGTGCTCTGCTGTGCTTGGGTCTTTGGCTAAGTCAGCAAGGTTCTGCTCTGGTCCTGTGAGTCTGTTTCCCATCTCCTGTGTCTGTATTAGAATAAGCTACAAGCAAGTCTGTGCCTCTGAGAACATTCAGATCCCAACAGTTGTTGAATCAGTGAGTCAGAAAATGGCTCGAAGCAGAACCTGAGAGCAGGGAGATAAGCACGTGAAGTAGAAAATGTGTTTGACTTGGGGCAGTTGAATGGGCCCTGTTCCTTCTCAACCCAGTGTGGCTTCAGAAGGAAGCCTGGGTGGGCCTAACCCGACTTCTCTGGGCCTAAATCTCTCTGTCCAGCCCTGATATATTTGGCAGATCCTCATTAAGGCAGGAGGAAACAAGTGCTTGCAGGATACTGGTAGCTGTTGTTAAAGAGGAGCTACTTCTGGGAAACTTCCTGTGTGCATGGGAATCTAGGAATGGGAAGGTTTTTTTCCTCTTTCCTTCTTTCCTTCAATCCAGGGTTTTTCAGCCTTGGCCTTGTTGATATTTTTGCTGTAAGGGGCTGCCCTGTGCATTGTAAGATGTTTCACAATGTCTCTGACATTTAGACACTAGATACCAATGACACACACTTCCTTCGCCCCAGTTGTGACATTCCAATATGTCTCCAGACATTGCCAAATCTTCTCTGGAGACTTGCCCCCAGTCGAGAATCCTAGCTTCTCCATTACACTCCCCATTCTCATGGAACTCTTAGAGTAATGTCACTGAGGGCTACATGGGAGGGCAGAAAAATTAGCCACGAAGATTCTTCCTCTCTCCCCACCTGAGGATGGCGTGGCCCAGGGTGTGGAAGAAACTGAGAAACACTTGAGGCAAGAAACCAGCATTTGAATCTTTACAGTATCATTGATTGGCTGTGTGACCTGCATCATCATCTTGTTTAACCTTTCTGAGCCTCGGGGTGTCCGCCCATCTAAAAGATATAACACCTCTCTTCCATGAACTTCCTTTTTTCCATACTCCTTTGTCTTGTCACACTCATCACAAGATTGATAGGAGGATGGAAAGTAATGTGTGTGAGACACTGCAAGAGAAAAAGCACAGGGCAACCATGTGTTATCATTCTACAGATTTTTTTTCTTGACACAAAGAAAAAAGAACTTTCATTCTGAGATATTTTTTTCTGCTGAGAGTAGTAATGGTAACTCATGCCTGTAACCCCAGCATTTGGAAGGCTGAGGCAGGAGAGCATGAATCTGAGACCCACCCGGAAGACATAGTGAGACCCTATTTCAAACCAGGCCAGAGACCTGGAAGAGGTCTAAGTGGTTCATGTCTTTAGTGCCTGAGATCTTCAGACCCAAGAGAAGCTGCTGACGAGTCCAGCCTCGTCCTCAGAGTGGGCATTGTGGGCTCCGTCACAGCTCCTGACTTGTCACAGTGAGGCTGAGGGCAGGTGGCTCTCCCCACCCCTCCGGCTAGGTTTCGGATCAGACTGGCTGCTCTGATTTGAATCACCGTGAGGAATTCTGGGAGACCGCATGCATATGTAGCGTCCTGGCAAGCAGATGAGGCACTCAGTCAGCAGGCCGGTGACTGTCCCCAAAGCTCAGTTAGCTCAGCAACTAACTAGAATTCTTGATCTGAAATTTTAAGGTCCAAGAAGCAAGTTCAGCCTCAAACACGTAAATGCTTTTGTTTCTGGACCACTTGTTACTCCTTCCATGGTGTACCAAATAGTGGCCCAGGTTGCTCACCCTGCCTTGGGTGTGTACCCTGGCCCTGCCCCTTGCTAGCTCTGGGCTGTGGACAGCCAGTGGATCAATGTAAATGTGGACTGTGCTGCTCAGCATACCAACGGAAGCTCACAGCCACCTCTGAGGCCAGAGGTGTGGTCACCTCCATGTTGCAGACGTAAAAAGTTCAGACAAATATGTCCCCATGCAGTATGCATTGCATGTCTTTGCTCTACTTGTCCTTTTAGATCACTTTTCCTTCTTTCTGCTAGCTAAATGCCATTTGTCCCTCAAGAGCTGTTCAAATGTTAACTTGAATTCTGCCTCCAGAGTAGAATTAATCTCAGCCTCCTGTAAATACTAGAGCTTGCTTTCTTTCTTTCTTTCTTTCTTTCTTTCTTTCTCTTTCTTTCTTTTTCTCTCTCTTTCTCTATTTTCTTTTTCTCCCTTTTTCTTTCTCTCTCTCTCTCTCTTTCCTTATTTTTCTCTCTCTCCCTCCCTCTTTCTCTCCCCCTTCCTCTTTTTTTTTTTTTGGTGTGTGTGTATTTACTACACTGTGGTGCCCAGTTTGCTCATAGTGGGCAAGAAAAGGGCCAAGAGAAAGACAAAACACACAGAAGAGTGTGGCAAAGGTTGTAAAGGAAGGCAGGTACAGCGCAAAGGAAGGAAAGCTTCCTCCCTGCTTCTCCTCTCTGGCAGCCTACGTCATGGTACCTTTGAAAGCTCTCACCACTTTTGGTTGCAAGTAAAGCTAACTCCATTCTGACCCTGGACATAAGGGGAAGGAACTGTCTGAATTTATCTCTACATTGCCCATAGCCCCTGACTCACAGAGGAGTCAAAGAAGCACGTCTGACACTGAACTGCAGGGCACTTGTGGACGGGAGTGATGGTCTGGGTAAGAGCAGAAATGATGTTGATAACAAAATTTTCTGAACCAAAACTCAGCTGTCACGAAGGGTGGTGTGCTTACAGCGTTTCACTATGACTGAGGGAACGGCAAGAGCTCCACAGATCAGACCTAGAAATGGAGCTCAAGCACTGGCAAACTGGAAAGAAACCAGGAGCGGAGAAGGCACATACCTGGAGATCACCTCATCAGCTTGACGCTGATCTCTAGATCCATGTAGCTGTGGGACTAGAAATGCTGCCTTCTCCTCATCATTTAAAATTCTTTTTTTTTTTTTTTTGTTTTGGTTTTTCTCCAGTACCGGGAACCGAACTCACGACCTTGCGCTTCCCGGCAGGCGCTTTTGCCGCTGAGCTAAATCCCCAGCCCC
>NW_004955420.1:19928905-19945425 GCF_000276665.1 Chinchilla lanigera | reverse complement strand
GAACTCACGACCTTGCGCTTGCCAGGCAGGCGCTTTTGCCGCTGAGCTAAATCCCCAGCCCCCATCATTTAAAATTCTAACTTTGGAAACCACTGAAAAGGCTCTTTTCATTATTATTTTTTATGGAGGATGATGTAGGAAAAGTGATCTAAAAGGACAAAATGCTATTGATAAGAGAAACAATCTTACTACAAAGAATTGTCGCCTAAATTTCACTGAAGTTTTCTTTTCTGTCTGATTTCATGAGTTAAGATTATACTGACTCTGTGTATTAAAAATGTACTTACTTTTTATATAAATGGTATATGTATAAAAGTACAAAATGCAGGAGGTAGAAAAGGGTAAATAGAAATAAGTCTCTAGCCTGCCCTTGACTTGCTCTCCAGGTTTCTCCCAAGTCCTGCATAAATTCTTCCAGAGGAGCCCTTTGTCTGCCACTGCGTATTTTTCAAGTGAGTTAATAGCCCTAAATCCTTCAAGGTTCTCAGGAACTAAAAATTGCTTGTAAGAGGGAAACGTATCCCAAATGTAATGTATCTGTGCTGATAAAAACACAGTTATGTTACCTATGTGCTATTCATATAAGCAAAATTATATAATGCAACTCTTTCTAAAGAATGTTCTAACTGGCTAGCAGCAGTTGGAGTTACCCAATCAAGCTATGCCCCTTGATGGACCTCCATCCCAATGAGCTCTCACAGGTTCTCTACACAAGTAACAGTGGTTTAGAAAGCTCCGGAACACAGAGACCAAGCCTGCAGCTCTGTGGATAGTTGTCACTGGACACTCACCCCAGCTCAGGACCCTAAAGGCGGGGTTCCCTTCTCCCAAGTGCTGAGCCGGCAAGACTTCCTCCTCTTGTCTGCCCGAGGGTGTGTGGGAAATTGGGTGGGGGAATTCCAGTTCAAATGAGGCAGTATGAAGAGAGTCATTTCCATAAATGCATGCTCAAAATAGAGAAAGCCATTCTACACTTACCCAGACTCTGTCATCTTCAAACTTATCTCCTTCCAGAGAAAAGGGTGGGCAGAGGAGTGGGGCTTGGGGTACTGTGCAAGCTGACTATGAGTTTATATTGTCCCAAACCCTGACACCCGACTGTTCATCACCCCCACCCCATGGTGGCTTCCCCCAACAGCAAGCATTTCTAAGAGTTTTTCAGGAACTGCTACAGTTTGTAAGTTTATTTGTCAATGGAGGGAGGCTCCCTCCCTGTTCTCTTCTCCCAGTACCCATCTGATAAACTTACAGAAGGCATCTCCGATTCACAACAACCCCCACCAGCCCCCCACAGAATAACACATCGTCTGGCAACAGGAGGCGTTTGATTACATTTGGAAGGACTGCCTGCATCAACTCCAGTTGTCCCTGCCTTGCAACTGATGGGCCTCACGTGCTGCAGCCAACAGTTTGCCTTCACCCACTCCCCTCTCCTAAATGAACCTTTCTCTAGGAAAACAAGAAACCTACGTGCCGCCCTGAGTGAGAGACACGCAGGAGCTCAGTCCCGGCATCACATCCCAGGCATGGCAGGCCAGGCAGGCAGGCAGGAGTGCTCGCCGGAGGGTTTGCAACAGCAAGCCATGCTTCCGGGGCCTCCAGAGAGAAGCTCTAGGCTAAGAGATATAATAAATACCCCAGTGCCTCTGGGTTCATTTCAGCACGTAAGTATTGAGTTCTTTCTTACTGTAGAAGGCATCATGCCTCTGTCTCCTTTAGCAAAACTTTGTAACCACCTTCCCACCATTCTGGCTGATTTACTCAGCACTGCTCTGTAGGCAGGGTTATGATTCTCCAAAGATGTCTGCATGCTAATCCACAGAACCTGCAAACATGTCATTCCACATGACAAGGGGCAATTAAAGTTGCAGATGGAATTAAGCTTGTGGCAGCTGATTTTAATATAGGAAAATCTGTGGATCACCTGTGTGGCCCCAATGTCATTACAAAAGTCCATAAAATAGGGAAAAGCAGAGTTAGAACCGGAGTAGTGGCATCTTAAGAGCCCACCTTCTGTCACTGGCTTTGAAGATGGGAGAAGGGGTCCATGAGCTAAGGTAGCAGGCAGGCTTTACGGTCTGCAAAGAAGAAGAAAATGAGCTGGGGATGTAGCTCAGCGGTAGAGCACCTGTCTAACACACACAAGGCCCCTAAGTTCAATTCCCAGCTCCAAAAACCAAAACAGATTCTCCCCTAAAGGTTCCTGGGTTTAACCCCCTCAGACTCATTTCACACTTCTGACCTCCAGAACAGTAAGATAACACATTTGTAAGGCTACAGCAACAATAGGAAACCAATACAGTTACTACTGTGGATCAGCTATGTGCGGGGCCTGGACACATTTCCACCACATGTGCTTTATACTTTGTTTCAGCCACCAGGATCCAAGGAAGAAAACCAAAGCAGAGGGGCTTTAATGCGTATCATTAGCTACACGGGTAATGGAGAAGTTGGAGAAGCCAACCTAGACATTGGCAAGAGCTGAGATTGCTACTTCAGTGCAACTAAGCTAGGCTTACAGAAGCCAGGGCTGCCATGGTGGCAGCTCCACCGTGGCAGGCCAGGCCAGCGGATGCTGAGGCCTTGGAGAGGATAGAGCTCAGTGGGAGGAGCCAGTTGAGGCAGAAAGGGAAAGAGAGATTTATCTTGTCTGTGTCCTACTCTTGCCCTCCGACGTCCTGCCCGTGCTCCCTGCTGGCTGGCCAGCTGATGGGGGATCCTGGATCTGCAGGGATCAGCCCTGGGCCATGCCCAGTAGAGCTGGGAAAGGGCAATAAAGAGGTGAAGAGATCTGAGGATGAAGGTACACACCCACCTTTTCTCTATCATCATGAACCTTGAAACATCATCTATTGTTTAAAATCCCAATTCTTTGCCACAGCATTTAAGCCCCTGCATAACTTCCCCGCCCTGGTCCTTTGCTCGCCTCTTATTCACAGCACTGCTACCCTGGCCTTTGTGAGCAAGGTCCCTCCCAGAGCTTTGCACTTCCTGCAGTCTCTGTTGAACTCCTGTCCCGTTATCTCTGCCTTCAGTGATCACGATTCCTCACGTGGATCTCTGCTTGGCTGGTGTTAGGTGAGATGACCCTTTTCTCCATGTAAAATAGTCCTCCTCCCCCTAAAGTGATCGTCACTCCCCCACTTCACTGTCGTTATATTATCTGAAATAACCTTGGTTATGTGCGCGCTCGTGTAGCAGAGCCTGCCCCAGCCAGCGTGCTCCTTGAGGCGAAGGATTCCGTCTCATTACTCCCTCTGTCCTTGTAATTGGCATCGGCTAGATCTTCACAAAAATCCGTTGCTTCCTGGGAACTGAGCAAGCTCATTTCAAGTTCTTTTCAGTTAGGTGTGACTGAGCTCTAGCTAATGGAACATGAGTGGAAATCCATGGTGCAACTTCCAGGCCTGGCTGTGAAAACCTCCTGCACACCCTCCTGCAAGTTTCTCCTCTCCTGCCAGAACATGACAAGGCCCTAAAGAGTGGAAGAGGCGCAAGGCAAAGAAAATCCAGGCTCTCCAATGACTAAGTGCAGGAGAATTGTTTCAGAAACCTACAAGAAGCAGGGTCTGTGTGGACTCCTGACATTAATTCCCAGGGCCAAGAGTAGTACCTTGTCCATAGTTGAGCTCAATGTGCAGTGGTTGAATGACTGACTATGAGACACTTTATAACGAGCTGTTCAGCGATGCAGTGCCTTCTTCCCACCCTCACTTGTCTAATAAGTCCCCTGCAGACAGGGAAGTGTTATACTAATCCCCACACACTTGCTGACTTCCACTGTGGCTAAACCACAGTAGCTGCTCTGTGAATGTGTGCCTCCAAGCTTCTAGGCAGCATAAGGGAAACAATGACCAGCACAGCATGCATCTAAGTTTTTTTCTTACTAAAATGTTCTATATTGTTGTACCTACCAATGTTTGCGTGGCTCTTTAGAGTTTACAAGGGACTCTTCACTTGATCCTTCCTTGTAACAGCACTGGAAGGTAATTACTATTATGCTTCCCATTTTGTGGATTATGAATCTGAGCTCACAGGGGTTAAGTGTCTTGCTCAAGAGCTTCCTTTTTTTAAGGCTGGAATTAATTCTTGCTGTGCTATCATGAGGTAGCCCCCGGGCTAAAACTTCTGCACCTAGTATGGGCTGAGGAAGTGTGAGAACTTCTGAAGGAATTGGAATTACCTCCCAGAAGATCAACGGAAGGCCCAGACTGCAGCCAGGACGGCGAGGATTGCCTGTGCCTGCAGCTCCCAATTCAGCTGGGATGCTGGTGCTGCAGCAGCTGTGTGACTTAGCACATGTTTCTGGGTGGTCTGCCAGATTGCCTGAAGTTGACAGCATCACGGTAACCCCCTCTGCAGTGCTCCCACTTGCCCAGGCTAACGGCCTCAGTGCCTCAAGCCTGTCCTTTTCCATACATTCTTTCCTCCTTCCCGTGCCAAGATTTCAGCGGCCGTTTTAGAGTGGGTTCCAGGCCATTTAGCTCAGTGAAGAGATTTGGGTGAAAGTTTCCTCCCACTCACCCCAGGCCTCAGATAACCCATCAGGGTGTGACCAGCCTGTGGGAAGGAGGGGGCATGAAAAGCTTACGGAGATTTCCAGGCACAGGATCGGAGCAAAAGGTTCGGTAGCTGCTGTATTTAGCCGCGCTAATCTTGCTGAACAAAGTATGTCGGTGAGAGGTTGTTTGGAAAGCTTAGGACAAAAAGCCAAGGGGGACATAACTTGTCTAAACAGGGACCGCCAAGGCCCCTGGAGGGTGCCCAGCAGCCTGGATTATTTGTCAGAGCACAGAGGGCAAATGCTGGTATATTGACGGACGGGGCTGATGGGTGAAGAGGAAGAGGAGGGTGAGATGACTAGGATGGTGCCGGGTTCAGCCTTCCCCAGCCGGGAGACGCTCCTCTGTGTACAGGCTGGGGTGCCTCACTCTGTAAATAAATCCCAGCTGCTTCATCATGCAGGCCGTTCCACATACCGCGTATCTGAGGTGGGGTGAAATACAAATATGCCTTTTCATAATAGCTTTACACCTGGAGCAGCAGAGGACCGGTTTATTACCTTGGTAAACAAAAGTTAGAATTCAAGCAAAGTACAAACTTTGCCCAAGGCACTTCTGACAGTGCACTTTGTGTTTGTGAAATGAACTCGATATACATGAATGTGAAACCGTGGAAGGCTGGGCTGGTGCTTTCTCCTCTTCTCTGTTTTCTTCCCTTGTCTGATTTCCAAAGTTTAAAAGTTCACGTGTATGTGTGTGCATATGTGTGTGTGTGTGTGTGTGTGTGTGTGTGTGTGTGTATGGGGTGGGGGTTGATGGAATTTACTTTGGCTTTGGCTTTTTCCAGTATTTTGAAATCACACTGTTTAGTGTGAAAAAAATATGTGAGCCAATTTAGGATGTTTTCCAGAGATAATGCCCCCCTTCCTGCTCTCAGGGACAATTAGGGCTTGTGAGTGGGAGACAGGATAAATCAGTTTGGGGGACACACAAAGGAACAAGGATTTGCAAAAGAAATTTACTTAAAACATTTCAAAAATGATAAACAGTTATTCAATGCCTATTTTATGCCAAGCACAGAACCATAAACTTTCTATTAACCTTATTTCATTTATTCTTCACACCACGTGATCTAAATGTCCATTTCACAGGTGAGGAAACTGAGGTGGTGGTTACTGAGGTGATTCTAATTCTAAGGGTGTGACGTCCGTTTTCTAATTCTAAGTTGAAGCTCTTCTGCACTGTCTCCTAGTCACTTTCATCTTGGGCCCACACACTTGGTGGTGTCTTGTCTGATTTCTTATCTTTCCTCCATTCTTCTGCCTTGCTGTCTGCCAACACTTGGGGGAAATGAAGGATCCTTTCTGTTCTTTGGTGCATTCCTATCCAGCAAACAACCCTCCTCTTCCCAACATCTGGCCATATGGACCACCCTCCCACCAACCACCACCCTACGCAACCCAGGGCAAAGGGTCTCAATCATGTGGAAAAGACTTCTCTTCAAATACACAGAAGCTTTAGCGCAAAGGCAGCGATACCAAACCAAGAGCATATTTCACGTTCGGTTGTCTCTACCAAGGCTTCTGAGCCCTCCCATTCCCCAGCTTGAAAAAATCAGATAAACTACAGCAAAAGCATCTGAACTCTTGGGATTCTTTCCTAGAGGAAGCCTTTGAACCTGAAGAACTTTACCCATCTCTGCGTGTTCACTCCTCACTCAGCCAGGGCTTGTCCACGGCACAGCTCAAGCCAGTAAAATTTTAACTCTTTCATTTGTAGATTAATTCCCAAACCTTCCAAAATGAGACTAAACTCATTAGGCTTATTTTTTAAAAGAAATCTTATTAAATGTTTCAGCATGTGCTTTTCTCCACAGATGAGGGATTCCTGGAGGGAACATATTAAACCGAAGCTGGGGAGAGGTAGAATCATTAAGGAACTGTCAACTCAGCAGTCTCAGGGCACCGATGTTGTGGGTGCCCAGGCTTTGTAGGGTTTCTAGAGAAAACCCAGTCTGCTTCTTCCAGCTCCCTTTCTGCCTCCACCCCTTCATCTTTAATTGCAGTCCGTGAGGATCTCCTGTGACTTTATTTATTGCAAGCTTGAAAAAAATGATTGCAATGCAAATACTTATTGCAGTGGGACAGACTTCAGTTACAAGTGGATTAAGCACAGTTCCTGTGCTGGAGCCCTGGAGGGAAGGGGAATTGAGCCCTCTGGCTTGTGAGATGAAGCTTAGTCAAGGATGCTTGCTTTGGAGGCTGGGCTTGGAAACCCAGGAGAGTCAATAGCAGATTGTTAGCCCTTACGTGAACTGTACAGAGCACCCAGACTCCTAGCCAAACCCCTGTTCTGTACTACAGAAGGGGAAACCAAGGCTCAGACTGGAAGAAGCAAGGCCCGGGCTTATACAACCAGCCAACAAGCAGAGTTGCAACTCCCTAATGAGGGCTCATCGCTCTCCTGTACTGTCCATCAGACCTGGGCAAAGTGACATAAGAGAAAGACAAAGTGCCCATTGCTCTTGGCATGGGTTCCCCTGTCCTGGCTCTGTGTCACTGCTCGTCGTGGAAAGATGTTTATCCTGAGGGAGGATACTTCCAAATCATTGACTGGAGAACTGACTCAAGGTTAAGAGAGCTTAGGGTATTTTTCCAAGGTATGATTCTAGAGCAGATAAGCAATGCTTAAAGGGAAGACTATGTGTCTTTCCTGCTTTCAACTTCACTCTTATTAGCTTTTAAATTCTTTTGTCTGTGATTCTCAGGTGCTTTGGGTCCCTGTCCCCAGGAAGTGCAGTTAGCTCATGAGTTGGCTCTAAACTGTGATGGAGAGAACACTGGGATTGTGATGAGGGCTAAACGGAAGCTTCATGTATTCTGGGCAGTATTATTCAGTTTACAGATGAGGATGGTGGGGCTAAGAGGGTTTAAGTCCTTAATCGAGTTATTCAGCACATTGATGGCCTACTCACCATACACATCATCCATTTGGCCAGACGCGCAAGCAGGTTTCTACAAAGCATCCCCTTTGTAATACGCAGGTTATTTTTATGAATAATAAATGGACTGTGCCCAATTCTGGAGAGCTGAATGCTTCTTGTAAGCTGGGCTTAAAGAATCCATAGGCATCTGCATGAGGCATGGATCACGGGTTGTGCTTGCCATCTTTTATTTCCTGGAAAGAGTGATACACCAAAGACAGGGGAATTTTCCACGATTTCTAGATGAATCACAAAGGCACCGAGACAACATACTGCTCTGGATGAGGCCATGGAAGACATAAGTCCCAGTCGCTCCCCTGTCTCTTCCATGTGGGGGATCTTGTACAAGCTACCTCCCTTCTGAGCCTCAGTTTCCCCACCCATGGGAGGGATGTACTCGACAAGTTCTCAGAAAATTTCAGCTCTCACCGTCTCAGCATCTAGATCCCAAGGTTCTGGTCTACCTCATGATGAGAATCAGATTGTGTGAAGCCAGAAATCAATGACCACACTGGTATACTGTCAAGATTTTGAAACTGTAAAGGGTAAATGGGTTCTGCTTCCAAAACACGAAAACACAAATTGTCAGTAGCTATTTGTATACAAAATGTTAATGATAATAAATTTGGTTTTATTTTTCCCTATATCATTTTCTCAGCCTCTCTGTATCTACAAACACTTGTCTGCTTCCAAGAAATAAACATATAAAACAACAAATAAACTTATAGAAGAGCAAGAGAAAGCTCAGAACATATCTTTATCTCCTTTTCCTTTTTTGAGGTGTAAGAAAAAGAAATAATATGAACCAAGTGATGTAGTATACAATTAATACACTTTCCTATGAGACCAGTAAACAATGTGTTCTAATGGCCCTTTTCCAGAAGGCAAAAGTGAAGCCCAGAGATGACATAAATTACTTGGTACAGCTTACATTTGAAGTCAGTTTTCCTAACTCAGATTTACCACAGTTCTAAGTTACATTTATAAAATATAACCATATTGTTGTTTAGGGAAGAAAATGATTTTCTATATGTGAAGGAAATCAAATATACAGACACTTTTTTGGATTCCATGAAGAACAACAGCATGGCTTTCTTGAACTACAGCATCCGAACATCTCTGAAAGTAGGTCAAAGCATATAAGGCATTAGTCCTACTTTGCTTAAGAATTTAGGAGGGAGTGGATCCTTTATCCAAAATTATCCCAATCAGAAATATGTACTATAGAGGGACTATGTTACTTTATTCAAGCACCAGCATTTTGTCTTGACCTCTCCTGAGTTATTCAATCTTCTGATGCTCCTAGAAACATAAACCAGCATGACATGATACTTGAAGAACTGATTTCTGATTCAGGGTCTCCTCTAAGCCTATGGACCAACTTGGGGTTAGACTCCACAAGTTCACCCATCCGTTTCTTGGCAACCTTGGGCACTTTTCAGCACACTTCAAGGCTAGTGCTACAAAGACAAATAAGATTTATCTGTGAACTAATATTGAACCCCTACCCCAAGCTCCAGGAGAACACACAGGAGGCTGCACTGTCCTGTGCCTGCTTCCAGGGTCCAAGGGATAAAAGCCAAGTGCAATAGAAAACACGATGAACTTTTGTTTTGATTTTCTACAGAATGAAAGTTATGATGCCCATTTGGCCATCCTATGATTGCTAGAAAATATTAAAGTTGGAAATGATACCTCAGTTCAACCCCTTCTTCTTTTAGAGAAGTTACTGAAGTTCAGAGAATGGATGATTCTCTAAGGACATCCACGGTGTGGGGTAACGCAGGGACTCCAATCCAGATCTCCTGGCTCCAGGCTTATGTGTCTTCCTTCCTGTTGTCCCATTGTCTTGGCAGTGGAAAAGACATTAGCGTAGAAGGCAAAGAAGTCAGTCTTTGTTAAACGAAAAAGTATAACCCAGTGGATAGATAGATCTGCATTTCCTCAAGCTAGAGTCCCTCATGGTTACATTGGGATGATTCTGTCATCTATTGGCAAGATACCCATGCTACCATCATTACTGGTGTCCTGAATGCATTTTTCACTGTCTGCACATCACCTGCCCTGAGGCCAGGAGATCCTCTTTATTCTCAGGACAAAGTAATACTCTTTCAGGACCCAGTGCCATGGCTTCCTCGGTGGAGGTATGCTGGAGATTTATAACTACACTCTGTAGCTACAGCGCCCAGACTCCCCCTTTCTATATTATTCTATATTAAAGTCAGCCATAAGAGATGGTTCATAGGTATCCGGAATGTAGAAGGGAAGCTGCCAAGTTTTAAAATATACAAAGTCGGTATGAGGCTTCATGTGCTGTGCGGTCTTTTGCCTGTTGTCCGTTGCCGGCTTGCTCACCTGGTTGGAATAGGACAGGAGTTGACCTCTCTGTTCCTCCGGTGCCCACCTCTTCCTGGAGCCCATCTGAATCCCAGACTAACATGAGGAAGGACATCAGATTGTACTGCAGGTCACCAACCCCATCCCTGGAGGCAGCATCAGAGAGAAACAAGTCCCTTTGCTTCCCTTACTCTACCCTCATTTCTGTTCTTTGACCTCTCTTTCTGACTTCAACTCCAGAATCAAACTCAGAAGCAACTGCTTCACATAGAATAACCAGGCAGCATCTGTTATTATATGGAGTAAGTCTCAGTAATCTGTATCTATCTCGCACTCCTCTCTGATGGAATCCTAGTTGGATAAAAATTCTCAAATCACCCCAAATTAATCACTTTCCTGCCTCATGCCTCCATGACAGCATATTCCACACCATGTTGTTCTTCTCTGACCAAAAATCCTCTCCCATAGTGAGGTCAGTGGTGTTTTGTATGTTTATTCTGTGCCTGGCACAATTCTGAACGCTATTTAATCCCTGCAACAACCCATCAAGGTAAGAGCTGTTATTACTATTCCCATGTTAGAGACAAAGCAACAAGCAGTGGGAAAGTGAAGCACTTTGTCCATGCTTTCACTATTAGGAAGGGAGATTCCAAGAGTCAAAACCACACAGCCTAGCCCCAGAGGCAGCCCTGTTCCTCCCCCTGCACTTCAGGGACCAAGTCTCAACTATGGAAGAATGGGTGAGCACTCTCACTTGAGGAGAAAATTACTTTGCTATGAAGATGAGGGAGGACCGATGGATTTGGAAGCTTAGGGGACTAAAACCCTGCAGTCCTTGAATGAAATTCTTCCCAGACTGGAAGTTGACATTGTAAAATGATCCAGGACCAAGATCTTGTTAGGGGCAGGGTATCACCTGAAAGCCATCAGCATACCTCGTAGTGCAGCACACCCCTCGACGAGCCTGCTCTTCTCCCCAGCCCGGGCAGACGCCCCACCCTGGGAGGAGCTTTCTCTCTATATGCATTCTGCGGTCTCCCTGCGTGGAGGGCTGGACCCGCCTGCAGGGAAGTGTTCCCACAGAGGTGCCAGGCAGGCAATTAGTGTTCCTAGTGTTCCACACTTCCCTTTTTTGTGAGAACAATGAATATGACTTTCAAACTCCAGTTTTGTGTGTAGTAAACATGGACTATGACTCATTTGATTTTTAAAGTAGTTGTCAACTTCTAGGTATCAAATCAGAAAATTGAAATTTGGATTTCAAATCAGAGACAGTATCTAGGGCTACTGAGTTTACCTGTTACTCCATATGCAACTGGACTTGCTCTATTCCCTGTACATAAGGGCAACAAGACACTTAAGGCCTTTATTTGTAACACACCAAACACAACCATGTGTACACACACATAAGCAAGGAATGAAGCAATAAAAGACAAAAAAAAATAGACAAAATTAAAATATATATAGAATGGAGTACTACTCAGCCATAAAGAAGAATAAATTTGAGCCATTTATATGAAAATAGATGCATCTTGAGACTATAGTCCTAACTGAAATAAATTAGACCAGAAGATTAAATGTTGCAATTTTTATATGAGAAATCCAAAGTATAAATAACTGAAGGAGCAAAATAAAATATCCATGATAATAAACAGAAAGTTAGACTTTGTGGAGATGGGAAGCAAACCGGGAATGAGAGGAGACCGGAGGAGAAGAAGAACTAAAAAGGATCAAGATGTGATCTATACCTAATCTATATCTAATCTATGTCTATCTATATCTGTCTATATCTCTATCATCCACAATGAATGTGGAGAAATACAATGAATAGTTCAATGAATGTATTTATTATATATCACAAGCACATACCAATAGGAAATAAAAATAAATAAAACATGTAGAAGAAGAAAGTGATGAGGGATAAAATCACTACAACAGCAAGGTCACATGCCTATATTGCCCTTCTAGGGAATGGAAAGGAGGCAGATAAAGTCTAGAAACTTTGTGCAGCTGTTCTCCCATTCCCACAGAAAGGAAAACTCCACAGCACCCTTGGTGGATCATTGGTATCCAGTACTGACCCTACTCAAATGTTCAGTACAAACCAAGCCATACAAGGTACACTAATACTTGAACTCTGAACTGATCTAGTCTATCCTTTCACTTCATGGATGGACACAAGACATTGTGCTCTGTGAAGACAGAGAGTTCCAGGCCAGTGTTAGCAGATGTGAGAAATCCCAGGAAGGTCTTTCAGCCAGGAAGCAGCAGGGTCAGGCTAAATCACAAGGCTCCTGTCCCCAGGTGCCACACCTTCTTCAACAGAGTCCTCACCCAGGTTTTCCCCTGCTGCTGGGGGCCCAATGCATCTCCACATCTCTTCTGTTGGATGCTAAAACAAGGGAACCAGAGAGTGCTGACTTGAGGCCCTACTGGCAATAAAATGCTGTTACATGGCCTGCAGTATGTGCTAACTTTCCTGGGACTCCAGTCCCAACTCATAAACTCTGTTCATTTTTTCTACACCTTCTGAGAGCTGGCTTTCCCAAACAGCAGCTGCCGCGTGCATCCTAAAGTCTCCTAGACAGGAGCCCCACAAGGAGAGCTTTCTCATTTCAAGTGCAAAGCAGAAGAAGGAGTAGCCTAGGAGGTTGGCTTTCCATTCTCTTACAAACCTGCTTGTTCAGGAATGGGTCTCTCAGAATAAAATAGCTTCAACACAAAGGGCTATTACAGTGGTCCAAGTTCAACCCTCTCATCCATTGGATGAAATTGAGGCAGTGAAAACAGGAGGGACCTGCCTTAGGGCACACAGAAAGTGGTGGGCTGGGGCTGGAAGATTCTTCTTGTGGAGTGTTGGTATCTTATGGTTCAATGAGCCAGGCCTCAATGAAGTATTTTTGTTGTTTTAAATTTGATTGGAATGAACAGGTTAGAGAATACGAACTCATTTATAATTTCTACTGCATGTTAATGTCTCATATTTATGTGCGTTACATGACATTGGAAACAAAAACACTGGTCCTTATTGCCTCCAGATGACTCTTGCAAACATTTTAATTTTTATAGGAATTAACTTTTGCTTTCCTCAAACCCCCAGAATCTACATTGTGTAATTTAGTACAATAGTTCAAAAGGAAATAAATAGCTGAAGGAAGTATTGAAAATATAGTTCTAGATGTACGCATTTTTAGCTTTTTAATTATTTAACTAATATATGCTTCATGTTGAAAGTTACAGAATAGAAATAAAGAAGATAATCAGAATAACTTGTAACAGCAGCATGCAAAAATAAACCTATTTATATAGAGTTAATTTGCTTCCAACTTATTACCTATGGAAATACATTATCCATACTATGACATATTGTGACCATATTATTATACTAATATGTGAACAATATGTACTTTTTTAAAAACAAGGACATACATTTAAATAGCTTCTTAGTATGGCGCAGGCACCAGAGATATGACTGTGACCAAAATATGGCCTTGTCTTCAGAAAGAAGAACCTAGGATTCTTCAGCTGTAGTTAAGGCTCTTTCTCCTAGTTTATTCTTGTTGCTCTTTAAAACTTGACTCCCTACCATTATTGTTCTATAGTCACACCAAGTGTAAGTCACAGTTCTCTTAAACTTATCTTTCAGTCACGCTTTTTTACAAAGTGCCCAACTCTTTTACATTGGCTTGAGGAGCAACTGAGAGTCTTAGTCATTGGGTCTTTAGAATTTAGTGTTTCTCTACATGGAATGCTCAGCCTAGTTCTTAAAAGATGGGAAAGCAAACCTTCCCAACTATAAGTGCTGCAATGGTCCCACAAGTAGAAATGGACTCTGGCTTGTGTGACCAGGTGTCTTCCTTGTGCCACAAGGTGCCTTGGTTCCACAGAGAGCTTTCTGTTCCTGAACACCCGAAATGGCCCACGCAGTTCCTGTGAGACGGGTTGGATGCCACAGAAAGGGAAGCGGAGACTCAGAGAAATGACGCAATGGGATAGAGGTAGAGTGAGCCCACAGGAGGCCCAGGCCTTGTGATCCTAGCCCATCACTCTTTCTATTCTTCCCTTCATTGAAGACCCCGAAGGAGGTCTGCTCTTCACACACAGATATACACAAGTGCACGCGTACATACACATACCCCTTAAACACTCACCTGAGTATCCTTCTATAAAAACACGCTGTTCCAAGCAAAATGCCTCTAGGCATCTGTAAGCCTCCCACCCTGGAAGGATCTGCCTCTTCTTGTGGTCTTTGCTTCATTATGCGAGTCTGATTCACACTTAAATCTTGTTTAGTGTTTAGACCACCCACAGCAGGAGACCACCTCCAGACAAGGATCCTTCCCATGGGGATTTCCAGCCCTGCACCATCCATACCTCCAGGGTATGCTCTGCAAAGCAAGTAGGGTCAGGAGATGCAGAATACTGAATCCCAGACAACAGACACTGGGTGAGCACTTCTAATAAGAAAGATACTGGGCTAGGCTGTGATGAAGACCCTGAGCTGAGATGGTAAAACATCTACCTTCTGGAAAGTACTCCATAAACTTTAGCATAATAGTATAACTCTACCTATGTGTTGTGCTTTCTGACTCATCAGCATTGTCTCACCTGACTCCAACAATGAGAGTCTTATATAACCGCATTTACCAGATGAAGATGCTGAGGTTCAGAGAATCACACTGACCAGACAGTTAATTATGCAGCTTAGATGGAAGCTCTAGTTCTCCTGACACTAAAACTAGTATCCCCAGCTTCTTAAACCTCAACCTCAATATTCTACATGGTGTTTGATTTCCAATGTGACCCTCGAGGTGAGTATGGTGAAGCTCTTTATCTGCTTAGCCTGTGAGGAGATAGGTTCCAACAGATGAAGAGTGAAAGTCACCAGGGAACCTCTGGCCTCAAAGTCTTGCTCTCAGTCTTTCTTGCTTGGTCTCTGCTCCTCAGAGAACAGGAGGTTGTGAAGAGGCCACAAATGACAAAGGTTCAAAGCAAACTATGAGTGCCCGAGTGTGCTGCAGACAAACATCCTGGGCCCCTCTGCTGAGAAACATCCTGGGAGAGCCCCAACCCTGCCCAGCACATAGGTGTACTGGGTATTTCAGGTTATCTCAGCTTCCTCTGAGGTGTTATCACGTATGACCTCCCCTCTGGTGGGAACCAGGACAGATTTCTGATGCTCAGGCTTAGAATCTCCACTTCAGGATGTCCAACTGTTGTTCACAGCGTGGTTTCTTTGAAGAAAGATATGAAGATGGCAAGGTAGGGAGGAAGTGGGTAAGCGACGACACACAGGCACACACACATGCGTTGTCTGCTGCCTGTCCATGAAAAGGTTATAAAGCATTTATGTGGACATTGGCCTGCTCCTTCCACCATGTGCTGCCTAACCTTATGGTCCTTGTTCTAGAAACAATGGCTGGAAAAAGGAGAGATGAAGACCTGTTAGGCATCTACTGCAGCAATGAAATGGGACACAGAGGGGAGTTAAAGGTAGCATAAAGGTCGGGGAGTAGGTGCTGAAAAAACCCTTCAGAGGAAGAGTGAAAGTCTTCAGGTGAGACTATGATGAGAAGGAAAGTGAAGAGAAACGTAAGATGCATCTTGGATTCTGATTTCGTCACACTCCATTCTTTTCTCTGATTGTTCACTAGATTGTCTAGTCACACTGGAAGTGTTACAGTGGAGTAAGCTGGGATTTGGCGTATAAAATAGATGTCTTGGGAAAATGCTATGTAAGTTCTAGTGGGCTATTTATGGGTAAGTTATCAGTTTAATATGTCATACCAAAAAGCGACTAATTTTGTAACTGAAATTAAATGCTTACCAATTTGAGAAGCTAAAGTTTTAAGGAGGAAGTGTTAACAAATTGGAAAAACCCAGTGAATTTTTTTCAGACCAAATTATAGGAAACCCTCAAAGCACCAACATCCTGTGGAGATGTTGCTAGGGAAAGGGAAAGGCAAGCATAGCATCAGGGGATATCCCACCCGCTCATAATCCCACACCCAATGCCCGCATGGTGAGGTCAGCAAAGCTACTGAGCTCTGCACTTCTGTGGGTGCTGCTTTTGCTTCTGGGTGCAGCTATGGGCCACATCTCATGAGCCTTACAGATGATTTAGTCTGCTACATTCCTAAGAAGCACCTACTTAGGATGCCTCAACAAGTAATCTCTTTAGTGTCAACTGCTGAGGTATGAAAATGTGTAGGTGATGGACTTCAATTCAGTGAAAAAAAGAAAGAGATGTTGATTAAGTTCCTTGGAATTCCCAGGCCCTGTGCTAAACAATGGGTATATAATACTGAACCAACTGGCAAAGTCCTTGCCTTCACAGAACTTTACTACGCATAGCCAAAAGAGACTTTGGAGGCTGATTAGATATAGATAATGGGAGAAGAAACAGTGGCAAATAGAATAGAGAGTCTAGAGTGATGACTGAGTCTCTCACTTACCTTCTACCTGATATTAGACAGGTTTATGCCACTGCAGAAGGGAATGATGATAACCTCCTTCCTTGTACTACTACGAAGGAAGCAAAGGGAGGTTGTGCATTAAGACGGGCAAATCCCTGGTTAAATGCCAGTCATTGTCTGTGAGACATTTTATTTTATGTTTTGAGGTAGAGTCTCATTATGTTGCCCAGGCTAGCTTCAGACTCTGGGGCTCAAAGAATCCTCCTGCATCAGCCTCCCAAG
>NW_004955420.1:19819467-19928679 GCF_000276665.1 Chinchilla lanigera | reverse complement strand
AGGAAAGGAAAGGAGAGGAAAGAAGGAAATACTCAGAATATATATGCATATCTTGAAAAAAGTACTAAATGCCTATCAAATTGTCCCTTGGTTTTTCTCTTGCTGTTTCTATTCACACTTGTATCCAGTTACCAGAGAAGGAATCTGTCAAGAAGGTGATATTAATTAGTGTGATGTAGGTCAACATTTCTTTGTAAAAAACGGTATATATTTCGTGCTGCTGCATATATTACAAAAATCCACAAAAATAAACACATATGCACTGACAGTTATTGTCTTCATTCTTATTTTTATTAGCAGAGTGAGCTCCTGCGTGGGATCCCTACAGTGTGTGGGCACAAAGCCTCTGGAATACAGTTTCCAGGTGAGCAGAGAATTTTGATGTGAGAAGCTTGGTATGATCAAAGAGTGAAAGGTGTATGCAGATAATTATGGGTTATAGAACAAACAATAACACTTGGATTCACTCAACAGTTGAAGTCAGAAAGTAGTAAAATCCTTGTATGGACAAAGGAGAATCATTGCTTCAGACTAAAGAACAACTATATACAGTAATACCTCAGTTCAAGAACTTAATTCTTTCCATGATTCTGGTTGCAAAGTGAATTGGATGAGAACTGAATCAAATTTCCCCATAAGGTTAACATTGAACCTAACCATGGAATTTAATTTGGTTCTTGTCTAATTCACTTTGTGACCAGAATTAGGGAAAGAATTGAGTTTATGAACAAGGTACCGCTGTATACACATAAATATATTTATGATAATTTGGCTTCCATGTATGTGAAAAATGGAATACATGTGTTTCACTGAAAAATATATCTTACCAAGGATATCATACATTACAACATGGACTTCATTAATTTGAGACATGTAGTACAAAAGTCTGTTTTGTTTTGTTTTTTTCAATTTTGTGTTGACATTTCTGGTCTTGGAGATGAGAAAATGATACCTGTATGTATTCTATGAGAATGAAAAGGCAAATGGTATTTATGGAGTGCTCTTTGTGTTCCAGAGATCATGTGACATCTGTGTCACACCTTGTGTTCTCTCTCATCTAGGTCTCTGGATATGTGTCCCCTCTGCCCTGGACACTGTCAGGATCCCTTCTGTTCCTGGGTACCACTGGATCCTCCCCTCTCCACTCTTTACCTGGGTGACCTTTCCCCTTCAGGAGTCCTCCCAGACCCAAGTCTGCCTAGACTGGTGATGGTGAACCTTTTAGAGCTTTCAACCACACAAACAGCTCCTGGAAGCGCACATGCCATAGGTTCCCCACCACTGGCCTAGGCTTTCCTGTTCCATGTTTCCCTGCACTGAGCATGGTCCCATCTTACATTATCACAGGGGTCAACACAGACAATGGTCTGTCTTCCTTCTTGAAGTTCATGAGGATTGACCATCTCATCTTGTCACTGTCATGAGCTTGGTGCCCAAGGCAGTTCCAAGCATGTGGAATGCTTCCTACAACACTGGCTGAATGAGCAAATGGATGACTTATTCTGCAAGCAAAGTTTTATTAGCCTTTGATTTTCAGATATGAATATGAGGCTCAGAGAGGTGTAGTGAGTGGTGACACTTAGTAAATATTAGAGCAGTAGGACTCAAGGATTAAAACGAATGCCCCAATTACTCTTTCAGATACTATCAACCAGATTGGGAAAATCCTGGGCACTGATACTGACCCTATTTCCCCCTTGTTGGACTGTAGTCAGAAGGCATTGTTGAAAAAAGTGCCTCAGAGGAACACAAGTTTCAGGGACCAGCAAAGAACATGGATCCCAGCTGCATCCCAAAGCTCTGATAAGGATAGATCATTGAGTCAGATGCAATCCAATCTGGTGTCTCTGAACTTCTGTATGTCTCACCCAGGCTGCAAGCTTATGGGAGTTTGGAGATGAGTGGTAGACATATCCTGGCTTCCTAGCTGCTGACAGCCTCTTCTAGAATGTTGAGATAACACACAGATGAGAGAAATAGCCCCTAAGCCAGGAGAGGCAGGTTAGTAGAAGACAAAAGGCCTCTGGCTGGGAGTCAGAATGTCTGCCTCCATCCTTCTCCACCCTGACCTTTGGAGAGCCTCTTCCTTCCCAGAGTTTGAGTTTCCGGAATGGTTCGGTGACTGCACCTGAAGCACAGCAGTGAGCAAGCCAGATCTAACCCTCAGTCTTGCTTCTGTCTTGACTGAATGTCATGGATTAAACTATGCTCCTTTTGAAATTCTTTCATTGAAGTCTTGACTTCTTGAATATGACCTTGTTTAGAGACAAGGTCCAGAATATAATCTTAGTTGGAACTAGGGTCCATAGAGCTAATCAGGTTAAAATGAGGTCATTATGATGGGCCATGATCCAATGTGACCGGTGCCCTTATAGAAAAGAGACTTTGGACAGGACAGATATACCTACCTGGACAACACCTTGTGAACACAGAGATGCTATGTATGTGCCAAGGAGAGAAATCTAGAGCATATCCTGTTTCTTCAGCCTTCAGAAGAAACTGAACCTGACAATACCTTGATTTGGACCTCTATCGTGCAGACATCTGAGTCAATAACAGCTGTTACTTAAGCGACTCAGTCTATAATACTTTACGGCAGCCCTAGGAAACCAACACTCCTTAATTTTCTGACATATTTCTCACCATTTTTTATTTTGCTTCATCCAGCTTCTTGGCCTATTTACCTTATCAATTGGTTTTTCAGGCATCAAAGCCTGTCAGCCTTGGATGACACAATCCCAAAGATCTTTGTGAATGACTTCTCATAACAATTCCATGAAAGTGTTTATCAACTAAGAAACAAGACTCACCTTCCACTTCAGAACATGGTGGACTCGATGAATGCTAAGGCAGTGGTAGACTGCCCCATGTCTAAGGATCAGCTCTTAAGGGACTAGCCAGGGGGACCTTAGCTTGTAGAGTCTGTCAGTTTCCCACCGTGACAGAATTCAAGCTGCTGATGTGACCTCTCTGAAAGTGGAGGTAGGAGGACAGGCATGCCTTTGCCTCTGGTGAGCCAGCAGGAAAGACTGGCAGTGCCACCTGCATTCCCAGTCTTCTACAGGCCAGGCACTGAGATACTGGCACCTGGTGGCCCCACACCTGGTCTCTTTAAACTACCTGAGCTGTGCATCAGGAACCCAGGATCCTAATCCAGCTCTTCTTTTGATTTCCTGAGGGACTTGCGGTAAGAGTGGAGGCCTCAAGGACCATCATTTGCAAAATAAAAATGTGTAAACAAATCAGGGGCTCAAAGCACTGGTGGTTTGGCCCGTACAGCAGTGAGAGTGGTAGAGGCACAACCTAGGACTCCTAACCTCTCTCAAGCTGTGGTAGTTGGCCTGTATATTCTTAAAATGGTAGGGCTGTAAGTCAGGTTTGTTTGGAGGGCTTCCATTGCTGAACAAAAACAGGAGTAACAACTGAGGTCTTTTCAGCTGAAATGTTTTTTGTGTTCCTCCCTGAGTCTGGACTAGAATTCTCAGCCCCACCCCTAGGCTTAAAAAGGAAACAAAATGGGTGCTTAAGGGAAGGAGGACCAGCAGGGTGACCAGTCCCCAAAGAACAACACAAAGGAGGAATAAGTCTGAAACCACTGGATGGGCCTCAGGGATGATGCCTGGGTCGTTAGCACGGTTTTCCAGCAGACCCCCCGGCAGTTGATGTGAAGGAAGGAACATTTTTATCTACCCTTGGACAGCACCCAGGTCTTGGGTGGAAGGTGGCAGCTGTTTAGTAGCCTACAGTAACACTGCACAACCATTAGGGCAGGAGAACTAGAAGGCTGTATTGCACTGGAACTGCAGAGGTGGAATTGAGATGAAAGATTGCCACTCCTAATTTCGTTCAGCCTCCTGCCCCAGCTAAAAGTCCACTGTCTGGGGGTGTTGGATCTGGGTTCCTTCATATAAGATGGGAATCCTTCATGAAGCTGTGGTCCAGCTCAGGTACTGGTAGGTCAGGCACGGGCTTTGAAGAATGCCAGAGCAGAGAACACCATCCCTCCTGTTCATGGGAACCTGGGTCTGTTGGCAATGTGCAGAGTGGTTTGAAGGGGGAATTTCTGGGTCTGGGAGAGCAGGTAGCAGATAACAGTGATTGTGTATGTGACAGAGCATATGTTGATGAGTCAGGACCAATGTCAAGGAGAGAGTCCGTTCTCAGGGACCAGGTTTTTCATTAGAGAATACTGCTTCTTGCTTAGACCTCCTTTTCACTGACATTGCTGGCCCCTCATTTTTCTGTCGGTTGGCCTCTGAGCTTGCCAGTTCTCCTGGTAGAGAGCAAAACATCTTTTTCTTGTATGCCACATTTACATGATGGCACAGAACAGGCCTGAGTAAGCATCAGCCCTGAAATCTCAGATCGTAGAAGAGGAGTCACAACTTCTAAGAGAGCTCAGTATTCTTTGAAGAAGCAAGACTCTTGAGTGAATTTGTGCTCCATTTCTCTCTCTCTCCACAGCTGGAGAGAAGGGTTTGGAGAAAGAATGATGAGATTTTAGTGCAGTCGAACAATTTAATCCCTAGGAAGGACCTGGTGATAAAACTTAGATCAAAGACGTTGTGTTGGGTTCTACCTTTAAGACTTCCAGGGTCTGGCTGTTCAGTGGTCTCTCTGGTCCTCAATCCCCCAGTCCTACTGCTCCAGCCACACTGGCCTCCTTATTCCTCAAATATGCTCCTGCCTATTACTGATATCTACTTGATTAACTCCCTCCACTCTCTCAAGCTGCTCAGATCTCGTCTTCCCTCCGTTCCTACATCAGCCCTGAGTCCCTACGCTAACACCCTGAACCTGAGACTTCTGCTCCCTCATGCTGCTTTCTTTTAATTCCCCAGAGGACTTAACACCTCTTTGCACAGCAGGTACTTTTCCTAGTATGGTGTTGACTAGTGTCTGTCTCTGCTTGCTAGGATACAAGCTCGGTGAAAGCAGACAGCCTTCTCTCTTGTGGCCTGAAGAACGCCTGCCTCCAGAGAAGTCATCAGGGAGGAGGTAACCTTAAGCAAATTTTTAGAAGTAGGTTTAAACTCACAGAACATTTGCAGTAACAGAGCAAAGAGCTCATAGATACCCCACCTGCAGACAACATTTCACCACCACGTTTCCTTTGAGAATGATTTAATGAGGTAAGTTAATATTAGCATTCCCAGCCATAAGAGTAACAATACGTAATATACAATTCATAACATAAAGGAACAATCCTTTAGATTGCAAAAGGTCTTTGATTTGCTTGCTGCTTTTCATGCATTGGCCCACTAGTAGTTCCGTACATCTCCAAAATGGCCTGGGTACAGTTTCTTTTACTCATGAATGTCTAAGAAGAGTGAGATGCACATCCGGGTGAGATGACCTCCTGCCCAAGGTCACACAGCCGGAAGGCGCAAGGGCAGAGCTGGCTGGGCACAGTTGTCTTGGTGGGGTGCTGCCACACTATAGCACACTGTGTCTCTTCTGCTTTGCACGTGGGTTCAGAGTGGCTCTCCAACACAGTGCAGATGGCAGTTGCCTCCTGTAGGCTGGGATGCCCCCTGAGCAGCTGTGACCCATACCACAAAGGCCATGAGTCACCCTCACTCATGCCCTCCAGCCACACATGCTCCCTTCAGTCAGAGCTGCTAAGCCCCATGCCTGCAGTGCCAGTGTGGGAGGTGGGCTGCCAACCCAGGCTGACCACAGCGTCCCCAGGTGCCTTCAGCCTGGTGACTGAGGTGCCATCTGTCACTTACCACAACTGCAAGCCTCCAGCCGGGCTCCGGGAAACAGGAGAACCAGAGCCTCCCCGCTCTTGTCTAGTCCATTCCTAGACGAAGAACTGAGTGATTATCTCTAGGCCTCAGCTTCTCCAGCTGTCAGATGGGGAGGTTAAATGAGTCTGAGATGGTTCATGATTCCATGATTCTGAGTTTTCTCCTTCCTTGATCCTGGGTTTTCTCCTTCCGTGATTTCTATATATTCAAGGGAGAAATTTCAGAGTTTAATGTCCTAAGGGGAAAAGTGTCAGTGTCAGGCAGAGACAGAAGAGAGAGAAGAGGGGAGAGAGAGAGAAAGGGGGGGGATGGAGGCAGGTCTGATGTGGAAGCTACTGTGATGATCAAATGAGTGAATCTAGGTCAAGTATGTGGTGAGTGGTCAAATGTTATTTGCAGTGGTGAGCAGAGCACCCACCCCTTCACCTCATTCCATGCCTGTCACCCTGCCCTACACCGGGCTAGGCCCTTGCTTTCTTGTTTGTTTTTTTTGTTTTTTTGGTTTTTCTCTGGTACCGGGAACCGAACTCATGACCTTGCGCTTGCCAGGCAGGCGCTTTTGCCGCTGAGCTAAATCCCCAGCCCGGCCCTTGCTTTCTTGTTCCAAAAATTCTGCAACAGCCTCCAATGTGGTCACCTGGTCACCAGGCTCTCCTCCACCCGAGTCTGCTCACTCCTATCACAGAATGTTCCTAAAGCAGAGCTGTGCTGTGTGTCCTTCTCTTACTTAAAATCCTTCACTAGCTTAGTTTCCAATGATTCACCCTAGCAGCCAAGCCCCTCAACAAACAAAACCTCAACCTATCTTTCCCCCATGCATTCCAACTATTTCCCAGACCCATCCAGTGCTCCTCTAACCTATTCTCCCCACCCCTCCAGACAAGAGCTAGCTACTCACCTCGGCTAAGGGTCTGAAGATGGCATAATAGTTAAGAGAGCAGGTTCTTGGGGCAGAAAACTTGAGTTTCAGTAGATGCATGGCTTTGAGAAAAGCTGTGACTTCGCTGAACTTTGGTTTCCTCATCTGTAAACCAGGATTTACTAATGGCACCTCCTGCAGGGACGATTGGGAGGATAAAAGAAGGACTGAAAGCAACTGGCATACAGCGAATACTCAGTGAGTGCTTCTCCATGTCTAATCATTCATTCCTTGCACCACCAAACAGATCCTCTCCAGCCCACGAGCACGACCCTGCTCTGCTACCACCTTCGTCAGCCTGATGAAGCCGTCCCCATTCCTCACCCTTCACACATCTTCCATGGCACTCCCTTCTCCCTTCAGAGTGTAGTGACTCGATCTGATGCCCACCTGTCAAGTCCCTGAGGGTAGGGAGGATCTCGTCTCTCAGAAGGATCTGTGTCTTTCCTGGTATCTGGGAGAGCCCAGCGTCTAGACAGACTTGATCAGGATGTGTCGGGTGAAAGAATACAGGGATGAGATCACAGAAAGCTCGTTGAGGAAGGAAGGCACAGACAAGGGAAGAATCCTGTACACCTAAGGGTAAGATGCCACTTCCCAAGTCGGGGGGACAAAGGCTGACTGAGTGCGAGTTCTGAGTTACGAATGTTCTCTTTCGTCTTGGGTGAAGCCATCAGAGAGCCTGGGCTGAAGGCATTTTCTCTGAAGAGGGTCTTGTTCTGCTGCAGCAGGTATAGGGTATGATTGAGCAAGCCCTGGATGAAGTGGAGGTCAGGTGGGGCAGTAAGGGGCAGTGACTGTCAGAAAGCACCACTCTATTGCTGAGGCATCTTAGAGAAGTCATCTGTTCTGACCCTTGAAACAGAAAACTTGGGCTAGATAAGTGGATTTTGTTTTGTTTTTTTGGAGGTTAGTACTGAGCTGGATCCCTACCCTTTTTCATTTGACATTTGGAGCCAAGTCTTACTAAGTTGCCCAAGCTTGTTCTCCTCCTGCCTCAGCTTCCCACAGTGGTGGGATTACAGGCCTATACCACCAGACCAGCTAGATGAGTGATTTTTAAAGTTGGTCCCCAGAACATCACCAATGGAGTACAGACTGTCAGCTCCATCTCACTTACTGAGCCAGAAGCCCTGGGGAGGGGCCCACCATCTGTTTTATCGGACCCTTCAGGATATTTCAAAGCATGGTCAAATCTGAGAACCACAGAGCTACAGCCATGGGAACTTTCAAAGTTATCCTTGTCTCCTTTTTTGTCTGTAATTGCAGTGAGCTGTTTTTTGTTTTTGTCTTGTTTTTTTTTCCAGTAAACTCCTAGGTAGATGCCCCCCCTAGTATGCAAAATTGATCAAACCAGAGTCCATCTGGTTGAGTAAAGGTAAGGCCCCTCCCACTCCGACCGCTTCCTCATGCCCGGTTTGGTCAGTACAATCCCTGTTCTCTGAGGCTTCAAGGCCACCACAAAGTTTAGAATTCTGGGTGCCTCCGGGCTGGCATCTCTTTCAGTGGGCCTCTCGGGAAGGGGGATGGAGAGGCCCAGGAGCAGGCCAGGAAGGGAGCTGAGACAGGGGTGCAGACAGTGTGGGCCCCCTTAGCCCGACAAGGCAGCCGCTATGTCACATACGCGGATGTGAGGCGGGAGCTGCCCTGCGTTTGGAGGAGGCGGCGATCACACTTCGTTCTCACTCCGGCTGCTTTTGGAGGCAATATGGCACCGCTCTGATTTTTATATCCTCCTTTTCATGAAGCTCAGCAGATCGTGTGAAGCAGTCAAGAGGCCTGCGGAAATAATCATCTGGACCCACAAACACACTCTCTCTGCCTCTCCCCCTCCTGCCCGTGCGGACAGATGAGTCACTTGAATGACTTTCTTGTTTCTTCTCCTCAAGTGACGACGATGGCGAGGGAGAGCTGGAGGAGAGTGTGGGGCCATCAGGGAAACTGTGGTCAGGGAAACTCACAGCAGACTGCACTGCTGGAAAAGCAGAAGTCAGCGTGCTTTGGGAACTGTCAAATGTCATAGATGATGGCTGGGGGATTCTCTAACAACAGAGAATGAGAGAAAGGGCAGATATTCCTTCCCAAACTGAGACACCATCCTTCGCCCCAAAGCAGCCACCACATCAATAGCAGAGGGCAGGAAAGACGAAGGAAGAGAGGTAGGGGCCAGGTACAGAAGTTGATGTGAAAATGGTCATTATCCTAATTCTATCCCAGCATGTTTGTGCCTCGTGCCGCTGAGCAGAAGGAAATCTCTGTGGTCTGGGGCACCACCCAAGGCTGTTCTGTGATGCTCTTTCTCGGAAGGAGAGGACGCGCCAGGCTGGAGTTTGTCAGTGATGTCTTCCCAACATAAGAAGATGGCTCCTTCTGGTCCAGATATTGTAGAACACAACCCACCACCCTTTACAACCCTGGGTGTTGATTTCTGTGCCTGCCACAGGGAATGATAACATTGACTCCCCTCTTTCTCATGGGGACACTAAAAAGCACAAAAACCAGGTTGGTCACACTAGTACCCGTCTTCTGTCGAATGTTCCTAGTTACAAATGCTTTGTGTCATTATCTGATTTAATCCCACAAATTGTTGTTTCTGTAGGGAAACTGAGATTCAAGGAGGTTAGATACCTCCAAATTCAAAAAGCAAAATGGCAGTGATGTAGCTTTCTTGATGCCTGGTTCATTATTTTCTCCTGCTGACTTCTCCTATGTTAAAAAAAAAAAAAAATACTCCTTGTTGTGTCGTCATTGTTTCCCCTCACTCCCAATGCTTGCAGGCTCATCAAACAGTATTCCGTTTTCCCCATTCCTGGACTTCAGCACTTTCTCTCCACAAACACTGACTCGGTTTCCTGGAGACAAGCTGGCAGAAGACTTGGCTGTGACTTTTGCCCTATTTATCCCTGAGCCCAGACAGAATTCCTGAGGATTCCATGGGGCTAGTTCCATTTGCTAGTTCTCAGAGGGAGTCAGTGGGAAGCACTGCTTTCCTGCGGACTCTAGAGAGCTTGACTCTGACCTTCCAGACTGTTCAAACACTGGGACTCTGTGACTTCATAACGTAGAAGAAAAACATTCTGAGGTATTTAAGGGGCAAGGGGGGCTCCCCAGGGCGATAGGATGGCTCCTTGGGATTGGAAACCACTGAGGGGAGATCCCAGAGAGAATGTGAGGACCTGGACACTGGACAGCTCTTCCTCACAGGCCCCTCACCTGTCTCTGAATTCCCTCTTCACCATGCCACTGAAATAAGGGTGGTAACAGCTGTCTATAAGTTGCTCTGTGACCAGGCAGCAGCCGTGCATTGTGGCCAAGTATTATGGAACACACGTGCTCTGCTAAACCCATCTCCCAAGGCATTCAAGTGTCGAATACTTGGAGAAACACAAAATGCCTTTGCTCAAAGGGATGACGTAGCAGTCATCATGCCAGACCATCTACTTTCTTAATATATGCCTTAGAAGCCACCTCCAGGCAGCTTGAATCCTTCTAGGCACTGCAAGCTTGATATTCTGAAAGGCAGCCCGTTTCTTTGTTGTACATCTCAGCCAGGAAGCTCTGAACTATAAGGAGCAAAGCAGTTGCTTTACATTTTCACTTCTTTCCACGAGTCCTGCCCACTAGGGTACATCCCAAAGGAAAGCCGCCTTCCATCAGCATTGGCACCGGGAGATTGAAGGTTAACACTTTAATGACCTTATTTCCAGGGAGAGTATGGTTGCTGTCTGAGCAGGTGTGGATGCCATGTCCAGCAAAGGTGAGAAAAGGTGACCCAGTCTGTCCTTTTCAGCCCCTGGGGTAGGGATGAGATTGCTCTGTGTACCTTCACATCTCTGTATCTGGAGGGTGACTGCCAGCCTGCTTGTTTTACTATGTAGCTTATCACTGGAGTCCTGTGTATTGTACTTCCATAAAAAAACACTATCAAGTGTTAATAAGAAACATTTTTTAAAAGGAGGGAAGGACTGATTGTCCAAGCAGGGGATGGAAGGCATCTAGGATGGTTTCAGCACTGAGGCGGAAAAGAAAGACGCTCGCTCTGTTGTGCACACCTGTGGCCCTTGGAAGGGATACTTATCACAGATGGACTGGGCTTCTGTCGAGTCCTCTAGGGATTACAAGTCCACCAGTCTCTCCCCTGCATGTAGAATGCTCAAGGCTTCAGGTATATAAAGAACAACATTCCAAAAAACAGCAAAACGGGGCTATTTACTTTACGCTCATGGTAAAGAGTTTCTGATAGCTCAAATGCCTCACGTTATAGGATTCTTTTTTTTTTTTTTTGGTCAGAGGAGCAGAGCAGGGGAAAGAACAAGGGATTTGAGTTTAAAAATCTAGCTATGTGATGATTACCCAAGCCATTCCATATCTATAAGCCTGAGTCTGCTTCTGAGTCAGTAAAATGGAGGAAGAAAACTTCCTACACTGTGCTGTGTGTGTGTGTGTGTGTGTGTGTGTGTGTGTGTGTGTGTGTCTGAGAGAAAGAGATTCTCAGTATCAAATGAGCCAAAGTTCCTTCTGTAAATTGCATTAATTACTCTTAACATTACAATGGCCTACCCCCAAATCCTCCAATCATCCACCATTATCAAGTGCTAATTTGTAAGGAAATGGGTTCCCAGCTTTTTATTGCACTTAAATTTGGGGGATATCAGATTACATAGACACAACCCTGAGTCTTTATCAACCAGTCACTATAGATAAGAGTATGATAACCTGTAAGTGCTTCTGCAAGTATAAGGAAATGAGTCTCTTGTCTTCCATTTTGAAATCTTTGTGATCTATGACAGATGCACATGTACACACATTTGTTTATCTTTATAGTGTGCACCTCAGGCCACCAGGAAAATATCATCCTAAGAGTAACTAATTACATCAACAGAAGTAGGGAGAAGGGGAGGGATTAGTGAAGGCCTTAGCTATCTAAAAAAGTGAAATTAATCAAAACACACATGCAGTGATAAGATTGTGGAAACTGGCAGTCCTCACACATTGGGTTTCTGGCCTCCCCATTTGTTAACTGCGTGGTTTTGGACAATTCTCTGTTTTCTAACTTTTTCACAATCTTCTCTATCTCCTAGGGTTGCCATGAAGCTTCACTGGGTTGACACCGAGCGTCCAACACTCATGAAGAAGTGATTGCCATTGTGTCACACAGCAGGTGGTGCACAAGTGAGTGAAATTTCAAAAGGCAGCAATAATAGAGAAGGTTGTTCCACGTGGAAGGCAGAGTCTGCGCGAAGTGCCAGGAGAGGAAACTTTTCAGAGGAACACTAATCCTTTGTGTTTGTACAGTAGCGTGTGTGGGTGATCACAGGACAGGGCAGGGCTGGAGGTGGTTGGAGGTATGATTAAAGAAGGAGGTCACTGATCTTGGAAGGCTAAGGAATCTGATCTTGGTAGATCAGAGCTTGCAAAGAGGAGTGCATCTTCTCAGGAGGGTGTGCAGGTCAGACTGAAATGTCAAAACAATGAACATGAATAGTTACTATTATTTCATAGATGCATTGAGTGTAGTATCCTCCTTGGATTCTTGTGACCAGTGGTTGCTCGTTTCCTCTCCAACTAAGGTTATTCTGAGTGAATGGTGAGAATGACATGTCTCATAGGTCTGTGAGGTACCTGCTGTTTTCATTCAGGTAGCTTCATGGGTTTGTGGATTGCTTATCTATATTTAACCATGTAAACACTCCCACAATGAACTTTTGTTTTTAAAAGATTTCTGCAAAGAACTTGCGGGTTTAGAATAATACCAAAACACAAGCAAACAATAGGAACATGATAGATCTTATCTTTCTTCTCTCTTGGCTTTCTTTTAGCTACATTTCGGGAGTTTTAACCAGTATCGACTGAGGCAGATATAAAAAGGAGGAACACCCCCTCAAGTTTAAAATTCTCAGGAAAAATACTTGAAGTACAGGTTTACACGCATCATTATTGATAACGAACCCTGCTGAAAGTGTTGATTGTGCCTTGAGATAAAAGTAGTATAATGTCATGCAGATTAGCATCCATTTTATTCCTAACCTCACATTAATCTCTTTTTCTGTCATTTCTGGTTTTGACTTATTTTGATTATGTGTGCGTGATCTCTTGCCATGACTTTACACATGTGCCTACACACACTGTACATGTAGAAAGGTGCATAGGCTAATCTTCTTTATCAGTGGTGTCACATGAGCAGGAACATTTGGAGACTGCTGATTGAGGCTCTAGGAAATTCTGATTGGGGCTACTGAGCAGGAAGAGGTTTGCTCAGTGCTGTGTTTAGGGGGTGAAAAGCTTCACTGAATTTTCTCAAGAGGAAAAAATAACCTGTACAAAGAATATAGTGAGGTGGAGTCTGGAAAAGATTATTAAAAAGCTTGGCTGTTTCTCTGCCCAAAACACTGTTTCTTCTTCCCTGCTAAGGAAAACCACCAACCTTCTCAAATCCCCGGCAAAACCATGCGAGGTATGTAGCCTGAACCAGGTCTCATCTGGCTGCCTGGGCAGGAAGAGGACTGCCTGGACTTCTTCCTCAGTAATTTCCTTTCCTTCAGGTTTTTTGCTGCAGGAGGAGCCGGTTCTAAGACAGCCCCTGGCTGTGACTCATGATCTGAGATGACAAGGTTTGTCTTGTGATGTGGAGATTCCAGGCTCACCTGCTGGAAGGAGGCAAAATTCCACAGCAGTCAAAGGCATGGGTTCTGAGGTCAAAGAGCCTGAGTCCAAATCCCAGCTTGCCCAGCTGTCACTGTGTTCACTGGGGATGACTTAATTTGGTTCATTCTTCAGTTTCCTCATTGGTAAAGTGTTGGTAATTACCACACCTGTGTGACTGTGTAAAAAAACAGATTATAATTGTGGCAAAGAGTGAATTCCCAAGATTTGTGACTTTGTCTCATTACAAAGGAATGAATTAGGACATAAACTGAAGGGCCTGGGGCAGGTCTGGGAAGGAGGCTTCCAGGATCACAGATCCTTTCATCTCTTAAAGCAACTCTCAAACAGAAGTGTCCACCTCTGTGGCAGCCAGTAACTCTGGGATGCCAGTTCAGAGGGCAGAAGTGGCTGCTTTTGAGTTGCCCTCTCTCCCTGGTTCATCCGGCATCTCTGTCATCTTTGGCTATTGCCACAGTTTCTTGTGAGAAATTATCAAATCATTGGCCTGTGCAGTAATCTTTGGTGCATAGGTGAACAACAAATGTTAGGCCAGCTCTCCCTGCACTTTAAACATCCTTAGGTTTAGTGGATTCTACATGTTTTCATTTCCCAAAAGAAAAAAAAAGTACACTAAAAATCACATCCTGGAAGAGTTAGGTGTGTAAAGGTAATACTCTGAGTATTTACACCGTAGAATCTGCAAAGAAAAAGATGTAGTGAGTGGCCCTGCTTCCTTATTCCTCAAGGAATAAGCAGGAGGCCGGAGGGTGAGAGCAGGTAATCCAGCCTTCACACCATGAACTGCTCATGTACACCACACTAGAGAACTTCCAAAATGATTTCCTATATGACAGGAATAATAATGAAACTCTTTTACTTGGCTATTTATTACCTCCATTCTCTTTGTGTCTCCTGGAATTTTGTGAAGTATTATGATTTTCATTTTACCTAGAATAAAACTGAGGCCCAGAGACTTTGAAAAACCTGATCTCAATCACGGAACTAAAGAGTCAGGGCTGTAGATAAAAAGCAGAGATGCCCTCGCACTGTACCTCTATACTCTCTTACTTTGCTCATGTGATCTTCATAAAACACTCCATGTCCTTTCAGGTCTCGGGAGAAGGGAACTGTTGTGTCTTGCCTGTTGTCTTCCCTAGTCATATCTGAGCACTGTATCAACAGTGCTTTACTGTTTCCTGTGTAATAAGACACATTACACCATAGCCTGATGGTATTCTGAGTGTCTTTCTCATGTGTATGTGATCTTTGAAGATCTGCAATTTTACTTAACTCATCTGTGAGTGCCCAGCACCCAGCCCAGAGCCTGGGATATAGTAGGTGTTTATCAGTTTGATGCTGAGTACCTTCAGGCTTGTAAACTAAATGTTTTTGAACGCCTTTGTGCCTCTAATAGTCCAGTCTGTCCTTCTAGTCCCTGCTTAGGACCTATCATGATGTATCCATCTCTTTTGAATCTCTATAGAATCATAATCTCTCAGCCATATTCTAGAGCATACATATGTTCTTTTGCAACCTGTATGGTTCTTTAGGAGAATGACTGCATCTGAGTGTCCAAGGAGTCCTTTTTTGGACCTGGGTCAGTTCTAGATAGAGTGGGTGTATTGTTAAATGCCTGTGCCTACGCTCAAATGGTTGCCAGCAGTTTGGTAAGAGCTGGTGAGACAGGTTGATAGCAGAGCCCAAGGTACTTTGGCAGAGACTTAATTGGTAAGAGATAGAAGAACCTGATGGCCAGGAGCCCAGCCTCTCCCTGGTCGATCAGTATGCCCCTTTCACAATCGCTGAAACTGTGTGTCACTGATGCCATAGCACATGGGAAATTCCTTGAAGACAGACAATAGATCTCTGAAATGATGGAGCTGTGGGGCAAAGAGTTGCCCCTGCAACTTGTTTGTGCAAAGAAACGCAACCTAGAGGATCCTTATCAGAAAAAGGCAAAGGCAAAGGGCTGTCTGTGAACTAGCTGGATTAGAATAGGAATAAACCAGGAAGCTGGAACACAGAGCTAGTTAGCAATTGGTGAGCCACGAACTTAGCATGCTCCACTGAAGGAGGAAGACAGTGATTAAATTTAACTTATTCAAGCATGTGATCTCCAATTACATAAAGCTTTCAGCTTTTTTGAAGAAACAATTCCACTATTGGAGATATATTTTAAGAAAATAAAGATTTGGCAAAAAGAAAACAGAAAAGCGGTGTTATTGATAACAAATAAATTGGAGGTAAATTAGCTATCTCCCAATGATATTTTAGAGCCAATATAAATTATAATATGCAATGTATAGTAACATTTTAAAGTCATTCAAATATGTTGCTATTCAGACCCCCTTGGTATCACTCACTGTGTGATGCTTAAGAGAAAGATCAGGATGCAAACTCCTATTTGTATGCATGTCCAACACTGTGGCAAAAACATGCTTTTTTGAAAAAGACAGGAAAGAATGAAAATAGATGATTTGCAAAGATAGTAAGCTTGTGGGTGGCTTTTTATTTCCATAATCATGGTATTATGTTTTTGTATAATTTAAAAAAAAACTTATGTTAATCTGAAACTTAAAAGAATAACACCTTAACAAAAGAAGTATTTCAGAGAGGAGTCATTTCAGAGAGGTTTAACACTAGCCACACTTCCTTTCATAACTTCCTCTTCCAGCATGGGTCCAGTTTAGGAGCCTGTTACCAGTAACAAGTTCAAAATTGCATATGTGAAAGACAGAAGCACATTGGACAGATAGCTGTAGATATGGGTACAGATATAGACTTAGATATGATTTCCCTTGAAAGTTAGATCTCTCATATATCAAATGCCTAATGCAAAATTATGCCTATACATGAAGAGTGGAGAGGATAATGAATATATGGATTTAAATGTCCTTCCAAATGCATGAGTGCTTGCTAATCAGGGTAGATCATGCTTAAAAGATTCATGTGGAAAAAAGTTCTGGTCTCCTTTTCAGATGTTTCCCAGATACCTGGACGACACCTATCTCTTCCAGAATTCCATGTTACTTGCTTCCATGAGTAAGTCTTGTAAAACATTTTAGCAATTAGAAAATATAGACATCTTTCAGCTCGCATAAGACTAGCAGTCTGATTTCCATAAATATTGAAGTCAATAATGCAAAGACAATCATCAATAAAAGCCCCCAAACATTTCCACATCCTTGAAGACCTAGACATCTATCTGGCAGTCCTGTTCCTCTATCTGTTGGAGACAAGCAGTAGCTCTTTCCTGGGTATCTCATACATCCATTTGCCTGAGAGAATAGCAAAAGAAATTGTTAATAAAGTTACTATAGTAACACTTCTATGAAAAAATGAACCATACATTTTATACATCTTTTTCCACTTTCTAGCATTGTTATGAATCACTGTACTAGTCGCTATCTGGTCACTGGGACAAATACCTGACACTCACAACTTAAAGGAGAGATTTATTTTACTTCACAGTTTCAGTGGATTCAGTCCATGCTCAGCTCCAAGGCAGAAACAGCATGGCGGAATGACATGGTGGAGGAGAGCTTGCTCACTGAATGGCAGGCAGGAAGCAGTGAGAGAAGAGCGAAACTGAGAATGAGAATACACCCTTGTAAGTCCCCACTTCCAAACGTTAGATCTTTGAGGTTATAAGTCACGTATGATAAAGTATTACTATCACAGAAAATAACTATAGATATCGATTAATTACATCATTGCTATTTGCACCAGCTTTTAAAGCATTAGTGGCCAAAGTATTTCTTAGTGCCCCCATTTTATAGGAAAAAAGCTGTAATCTTTGTAACAAAACCTGAAAATAGTAGTATGTCCCTTAGTGGCAAATTTGTTCAAATTTGTCCTTAAAATTTGATCAGTAGTCACTGGAAAAGAGAGTCTACAGCTTGAGGATTATCTTTCATATGAGTGTCCTTATAGGATAGTTTTTGGCAAATTTTGAAATAGATGAATAAAACTGAAAATTGGTTGTTTTTAGTTTTCCCCTTAAAAGATGTAGTTTTTAATGTTTTACAAGTAGCGTAAAACCTATGAAATTAATTTTCACATCCTGACTTTTTCTTTGGTATAGTTCCATGACATGCATAACTATTGTTAGTTGTTTACTGCAGCTTCTGTCCCTGGAGTAAGCTAGTTAAATTGAGCAATGAAATTTTATTTTATTACTTTTTATTTGTCTTACATGTTTGAGATATGTCAATACCACCCATTCCAAATAATTTCTACTAGATCCAGAAATTTTCTTTTTTATTCCAGAGAAGAATTTGATCCACTAGTGCTACAAAAAGCATTATTATGTTTGGCTAAATGTTATTATTTTAAAAACTTCATACTAACATTCAAGCATTTTCTCTGTGTACGGTCTATACAAACCATCCACAGCTTCTGGATGAGAAGTATCAAAATGCATTTTCAACACGGTATTTTCAACTTACAGTGCATTTATCAGGATGTAACTTATGTCAAGTAAGTTGAGAGCAGCTTATATCACCAATTCTGGCTTTTATTTTCTCAGTTCACATGGTCAGACATGGGATTCTCTGTGTGCAGTTCATTGTGCTTATTTGTATCATTTCAATTTCAGTGAATTCAGCCAGCCACTTCTTTATTTTTCTCTGCAGACTTCTTATCTAGAGGCCTCCCATGCTTTTCCATTTCTCTTTTTCTTTCCATTTCTTTTTTTTCTTCTTTAAGAGAAAAGGCCAGTTTAGGTGCATTTTCCCCCTATTTTTAATATCATCTACACTTATTCTTGTTTCAGTGATCACAAAATGTGCTCTTCAATGTGATAGGCAGTGAGCACATGAAGTATTTCAATTTAAGTGAGCTGAAATTAAGCAAAAGTCCTGTTCCTTAGCTGAGTTGCACATACTCAGTAGACACATGTCTAGTGGTTATAGTTTGGACAGCACAAATGCAGAACATTTCTAGGGTGGCAGAAAATTCTGTTGGAGGATACTGGTTTAAAGGAGGGGACAAATTGTCATTGTGCTGGAGGTATATATTTGAATAGATTTTCATCAAAAATGTAAATAAAAGCAAATGCAAAAAATTGCAAATTAGATTCACTTTCATATACAGTTTTGAAAACATTTCTGAAAAATATTTTAAATTTTCAAATTATTAATTAAAATTCAAAAGAAAACTGTAAATATGACTAATAGATAACATTTTAAATCACAATCATCTGAGGAAAGCTTTTTTCAATTTGTTTTTGAAGATTTAATTAAATCTCATTTAGTTATTTCTTTCAATAAATTAGATACTTAACAATGCCAGCTTTTAATGGCCACTTAGTTGAAAATGGGAATATATGTCATACATGTTATAGAGATTACGCCTTAACCCATGTATATGCAAATTTAGGAGTAATATAGATTGTTTAATTTTGTGAAGCTTCCCTCAGCTGCCCATGTGGAACATTTGGAAAGTCATGCTAAATCATGACTACCTCCAGATTCATGCATCAGAACATAAAAAGGTATAAGAAAATGGGCTCTCAGGACTACTTTGCTATAAGCATCTTTCATTTATGCTATGTGAGATGAAACATTGAACCGGTGAATTAACAGGTTAACCACTGCTTTACTTATGGCCACTAAGTGCTCTAACTATTCAAATCTTTCCTATTTTCCAAAGCATTATCCCCCTCCAGAATCTGTACGTGGCATAGCCCTCAAACATTCAGAACACTCAAGCATGCATAGGTGACTAACGCTTCTGGGACAAACCACCTGAAGATCTGAGGGGCTGAATGGTGTCTATTACGAAAGCAGTTGTGTGGGGTCAGGGATCTAGACTTGCCAAATCTGAGTACCAGATCACGAAAGCGAGACATAGCCACATCCTTTTCTGGCTTTTGTGTTTGTGTTTGTATTTGTGATATGCAGTGGTATCTAGCTTCAGGGAGTAAAGCATGTGACCCAAAGCAGGGAGCCCTCTTGCCCGCATCACTGAGCCATATAGTCGAGTCACAGGAAAGTGTTAAGTAACAGGGCTAGGCAGAGCCAGTTAGACAGACCTGAAACGCACACAGTGAAACACTTCTATGTGCTACAAATAGATTGTGTTTTGCGCTTGCTTTACCTCCCCTCAAAAGCCCGATGAACAGTTGCAATTATCTTTTGATCCCGTCTTACAGTGGGCACTCCGAGGCTGCAGAAGAGTTAAATAAGTTGCTCAAGACAGCACAGATCATGAGAGGTAGGCACACGTTTCAAAACAGGGACTTGGTGAAACCAGAGTTCCCTCTGTAACCCCTCTGCCAAAATGGGTGCATGGTGGGTGGAAGGGTTCTAGATTCCCAGAGCCGGTCACCTAGGGGGCACTCTTCCTGGGAACCTGTAGATGCTGAATGCTGCCTTATTTTACAGCTAAAGAAAGGACTGAGGTGGATGAGAAGAGGCATGAGTGTGAGGCCTGCCAGCAGGAGGGTGGTTGTGGAAGAGCTGCCGCACCGCAGCCACATTTCTCCCCTGCTCAGAAACCTTCACTGGTTCCCTGGTGCCCTCAGGATGGGCCGCATTCCTTGGCATAGTGTTAAGGATACTCTCAGTTCTGCCCCAACCACCTATTGAGCATATCTCCTTCTTCCCACCAACCTCCAGCATCACCTCAGTTTTAGTCTCAAACTCTACAGTCTCAGAAAACAATACTGTCTTGAATCTTTCCTGTCTTTGAATATGCCATTCCTCTCTCCAGACTGCTCTCTTTCTTCCTGTCCGTCGAAAGATAATTCACAATTCAAATGTCACCTCTGCACTTGTTCCTGGACCCCACCAGGGTTGGCCAGACCCTCCTCTGAAACTTCAGAGCTTCCTTCGGACTTCGCTTTGAGCCCCAACCTCCCAGCAGACTATAGCGTTTGTCTACACATTCACTTTCTTACCACAGTGAGCTTCTACGGCAGCCTTGACCTCTGCATTCTTTCAGGGCCCTCCTTGTGATCCAAGAACAATCCCTAAAATATAGCAGATTCTTCATAAATGTTGAGTATTTAAAGAATGAAGAAAGCAGAGGCAAGGGGAGGTGACCTTGAGGGCTTGGTTTTCTGGGAGCATACTTTGCCCTTAAGCACCCCCAGCCCCCTTTGAGCAACATGCCATCCATGGCATTGAGCCATAATCTGGGGCCATTGTACCCACAGGAGTTTGGGGTGGGGCTGGTGTGAAAACAAACAGGGAAGACAAAAACAAGGGGTGTGGGTGTGTTGAAACCTTGAAAATATTCTATTCCCTGGTGCTCAAGCTTGTCCCGCCTCCTTGGTCAGGTGACCCTGTGCTCTGAGAGGATCGATGGATCCCAGGTACTGGGCTTTTGGAGCAGAGCCAGGGAGCAATGGGGAGACAAAGGAGATGTGAAATTGATTTCCTTGTTTAGCTTTTCTCTTTATGTGTGTGTTTGTCTTTCCAGAAAGAAGAGGCTCTGTCCACGCTCTCCTTTAACTACCTAGTTATTTTGACACCTTGGGCTCTTGCATCACCGCAATGCATTGTTTTGTCAAGGACACCACATTGGGGTGTTTCTAAGCTTAGGGAGAAACAACTGACAGGAGACAAGTTCTGACAGCCAGGAAAATGCTGGGCAGAGGAAGAGATCCAGGGTAGGGAGGGGAAGGGTGGGGAAAGAGAGAAAAAGGAAATGTTTGGTATGCTGGGAAATAAATATCTTGAGAAAGACGGCAGGAAGGTTAGCAAAATTGGGTGTCTCTGCTGGGAAGGTTTCCCAGATTGAACTTCAAGGAAGACTGTGTCCAAGCAGGAAAACAGCATGGTACAGGTCCTGGGAAGGGCACACAAAGCAAAGCTCAAGTTGTCATTCTAAGGACTTCGTTGGGCTCAGGCATATTCTTTATGCTGGACCTTCTTAGAAACAAATTCAGACTTGGAGGAATAAAAATGTTGCTGCTTTAAATACTTTTGAGACAAAAATGGAAGAGGTAATCAAAACACTCATAAGGCCCTTCATGATCTGTACCATATATATATATATATATATATTTCAGTACAAGGGATTAAATCCAGGACCTTCACATTGAGCTTCACCTGCAGTCCCTTTTGTCAATTTTTTTATTTTGAGACAGGGTCTTGCTAAGTTGCTAAGTTTCCCAGCTGGGCTCAAATTTGCAATCCTCCTGCCTCAGCCTCCCAGAGGGCTAGGATCACAGGCTTGCACCACCACACCTGGCCTTCAGAAATAGTTAATGTCCAGGATTCTGTAAACAGACATGGGTGAACAGAATATTCGTCAGCATTGGAAAATAGCCCCAGCGAAGCACAGGAAGCTCTCTAATTCTCCCCTTCCAGTGTTTTGTGTGGAGGCATCAAGAAAGCTGACATTATAGAGAAGCTGAAAGCTCCCGGTCGTGTAATCTGAGGGCATCAGAGCAAGGTTCAGTGATGTGGGCCTGGGGCAAACTCAGGAGACCTTAGATATGCTGTGGGACAATAGGAATGATTCACATGATCTGCAGAAAACAAAGATCCCTCAAATGATTTTTCACTTGCAGGGTAACTTCTGCTGTGCCCCGCCACTCTCACCTCCAATCACAGTGGTCCTTCATCATGGACAAACTCACTCCAAGGACAGGTGCTTGAGAGACTGTAGGTCCCTTCAGTAGCTCCAGCTTCGCCATCCTGGATGCCTGAAATTAGGCAATTCTCCATTGTTAACAGCAGGCTGGGTTTTCATATCTATCAGATAAAAGTAAGAAAAGACAGTAAGCAGTAATATGCACTACTTCCTGCCTACAACTGTTCAGTCAATCAACCTCTTAAAGAGTTATTTCATAGGAACTTCCTACCTGCGGAGTCAGAACCATTACCCCTATTCGAAAACTCAGGAAGTCAAGCAGAGGCTCAGAGTGTGCTAGTCACTTGTCTAAAGTCTCATGGCGGATAAGTGGGAGAGACACAATTTTCTGCCATCTTGGTGTGGCCTCAAAGCCAATCCCCTGGCTGACACCCCCGTCTCAGGGTGAGGGTGATGCTTTTTCTCTTGTCATCTTTTTCTGTCTCACGCTGTGTCAATATAACTTAAAACTTAGGTACCACAGATACACTGTATTAAAGAGAAGATCCATTGGGCCTAATGCACAGAACCATAGAATATAGTTGGACAGGACTGTAGAGATTGTTCACTGCCTCTGTCTGCAGGGAGAGAGCCTGGGGCCTGGACTATCACGTGAATCTATGTGAAAAAAGCTCTGATGTTGAGAAGTGTTTATGTCAAAGTTCTTCACTGCCTTGTACTTCTGGGACTCTGAAGTCTCTCAAATTCATTTTCCTAGAAAATGAAAAGGAAAGCTGAAATATTGTTGCATGCAGAGGACTGTTGTGAAACCTGTATGGATTCATCTACGTGAAGGATTTTGAAATTCTAAAGTGCTACATACCCGTCTGCGGCTCAGCCAAAGTCACCCAGCATCGACCCAGTCCTCACATGCAAGAATCCTGACTTCAGCTAAATATTCTTCCCACCACCTTAAGGTGCCAGAGATCCTTCATTCTGCTGCAGGTAGCTGCAGCCATTCCTCTGCCATGCACAGGACTCACAGCAGTTCACAAAGGAGTGGATGGTTGCACACATTCATCGACAGAGAAACCCGAGCATGCAGCCGCCGTCTGCGACCAGCGTGAGATGTTCTCTGGAGGAGGAAAACACACAGCACAAACTGCTGTGCTGAATGCCTGTCTTGAGCTGGGCACCTTCCAGGGAAAGCGAGTCTCTGCCCTCTAAGATCAAGTCCAGACAAAGGGAGTTTCCCAGAGGAAGTGAATCACTCAGGGAGGGTCCCTTTGATATGGCAGGAGCCAGGGCTCCCCCTGTTTCAGTCACTACAATATCAAACCTATGAAGAGCGGGAATATCTAGTTTCCTGCACCCCTACCACCTTCTTCCTGCTTTCTCCACTGATCTTTTTTCTGAGTCAACAAGGTGAGAGCCTGGACAGAGGCCTTCGCAGGACCCTGACAAACACACTCCAATGCCTCTGGCTTCTCTTGGGCCCCCACCTTCAGCATCCTCTGAACATAAATATGCCATTACCTCAATAGCCCTGAGAGAAGAAATGTGCAAAACATTCACTCCCTCCTGGAGATACCGATGTCCAGCAAGTCTGTCTTGCATCAGCATTATAAGACATTAGCAGCAAGACATCCTGATCCCCTTTCTTATACTTAGCCTCCAGGCCCTTCCAGCTCCATTGTCTGTGGGCTTTTGGGGAGAATTGTCTGAGTTTTCATCAGCTGTCATAGGCACTGGTATCTCCTAGATAGGATGTAGCATACAATAGGTATTTTGCACAACATTTATCAGTGGCTGGGAAACCAACTTATATCTCACCGAGCTTCCTAATTTTTTTTTTTAATCTTTAAAATGCCATGGTTAAATTAGATAATCTCTGAGTCACTTCCCATTTCTAAGTGATATTTTTAGGTAAGTTGAATATGCTTATGTGATCAATGGGAAAAGTAGAAATCAGCTGAAGAAAGTAGGTTGGGGTCCCCAGGATTAAGGATCTACTGATGTAGATGTGAGTTAAAAATGTGTGAGAGGTAGGAGAGGTGAGCTCAGCTAAGGAGTCCACAGCTGAGCCACAAAAACATCCTCACTGGGATGGAGAATAACAGGCAATGCTGGTCAGTGCAAAGAACCCTGATAAGCCTGTGGGGTAGGGGGAGACCTGGCTTCCTGTGCAAGTCTTGTCCTTGTTTACCTGGAAAATTCAGAGAATATGATTTCCTCTCTATGGACCTAGTGTTATAATAACTTTAATTCATAATTCCATTCTTCTACAATGTCATGAAAGGAAGATCTCTCCTCTGACAGATGTAGACAGAAAGACTAAGCCACCTGTTTACTGGGACTCTTTCTCCGTGTAGCTACTGGTGGTCAGTTTTACACTGAGGATACTTGGACAGGCCTTAGCCTTCACTCTGCACACCAGAAATGTGTAGCAACCTGAGTATATTATAGACCCGATCTGTTCTTCCTAATGTCTTTATTTGTGCTTTCTTTCACTTTGTTTTGTTAACATTTCAGGTCAGATACGTTGCATAGAGGAAACTGTAGACTCTTTGGGATGGATGAGAACTTAGAGGCTTTGATTTTCTTCCATCTTGACTTGTACATACTGAAGTTCTACACAGACATCCCCAGGGACAATGGTCTCACTGACTCCCAAGGCATGCAGTTCCATTTAGATAAGTCCTGATTATTAGAAAGTTTGCTGAAAAAAGACGACAACTCCCTTAACTAAAACAAAACTTGGTTCAGTCGGTTCACCAGCTTTTGGATCTGTTCCCCGCAAATGGCCTGGGTTTTCCCTAGGAAGATTAGCCTTCCTGGAGGTCACAGCTGCCTCTGTGCCTAGAAAAGTGTTCCCCTCCTCTGATCCTAGATCTTTGTCTTCAGATTTTAAGATTATCTTGATCATTCCAAAACCTCATAGTAATTCATTGCTTGAAAAGTAATACTTGGTTTGAGAGTTTTCCCCTCTTTTATTTTAATCATGGGATGATTAGTTGTTAAGTCTATATGCTAATTCCATACAAGTGATCAGGTTTAAGTTTTGGCTTGCTCCAAGTCTTAGGTCATACTCTGTAGTGGTGCAATGTTAGTTAAATTACTTATCCTCTGTGAGGCTCAGGTTCTTAGTCTACAGTACATGAACGGATAAAGTAAATGTGGTATTTATACACAAGGGAGTACTGCTTTGCCAAGAAGAAGGATGAATTCAGGTTATCTTGTAGGAAAACGGATGCACTTTGAGGGAATAGTGTCAAGTGAAATGAATCAGACACACAAGTCTAAATATTACATGGCTTCTCTTATGTCAGATACTCAATGTATAAACAATTTAAATTGACAATAGAAAACAGGGAACTAGATATTTTGCAAATGGGAAAGGGATCTAGAGATGGAGGGGTAGGTGAGGAAAGAAAGGAGAAGGGAAAATAAAATGAATTAAGATACGTCTACATACCAACTCTCCATGATGAATGTCATCATTAGGTACTATCACCATGTACTAACGAAAAAGAAATAAACCAAGCAGGGTCTGTGGGGTGGTTTTTCCCATAAGAAGTAGCATCAGGCAATCAAGAGGGCCTATTTTCCTTACAGTCTATCTCTGTACAGAGTGGAAATCCATCTTCTTGCTTCAGTGACCATCTTGTTGATCCTACTTCTATCCTCTGGGACCTTAGAGGATAGGGCTGAAACCCCACTTCTGCATGGCCAGCCCTTCAAGTATTTCCATTTGGCCACAACCCCTTTCCATGGCAAAAGACCTTGCCAGAGCAACTGAAGGGAGGAAAATGTATCCAGGACCTCACCACAATCTGGAAAGCAAACCAAGAAATTCTGACTTGTGCCCTGAAGTGACCACTCCAGCATCTGTCTCCAGGAATAGACGGGTGAGCCAGGCCTCTTAGAAAACTCAACTCTGGCAACACAAGACACTGAAGTGTTGAAACATGCCACTTTGATGTGGCATTAGCTCATGATATTGCTCTATTTGCTTAATTTAGAAGAAAAGCACAGCTGTTAGAAATTTTAATATAATAATAAATTTCATGGTGCACCAGAGATTTTCAAGAATTTTTCCATAAAAGCATCGCACCCAATTGTGCAACATTTAAAAAATTTTGTGTAAATCTACTTTTTCTGTTGTACAAAGGTCATGTTTTATAACAGTTTTAATAAAAGTTAACAAATACAGTGTTTTAATTTTAAGAAACTTATTTCAGTAAAAGGCACAGTACCAAGAATGATGGGATAAGTATATTTGAAAAAAGTGAAAGTATTCTGAGTATCTTCTGGGAGGATTAATAGCAACATGTTTTTTATTGTAATAATTTTAAAATATGTATATAATCACTTACTGCATTTTTGTCATAGCTAATACACTGTTTTCCAACTTTTCCATCCCTACACTATTGAATTCTTAGAAAATCAATTTACCCTGTTTAGTTGAAACATTGCTGAAACAATACACATTTTAAATAAACAAATATAGAGATTTAATTGCTATATTATTGAATGGAAATCCCTAGAAACCCACTACTTTCTTGGAATATGAGCATTATTTGATCCCTCGATTAAAAATGAAACAACCAGATGAATGTTAAAATATTATTTTCTTTGGCTGTATAGCTTGATCCATATTACATTTTCCTATCTCTGAATTATTTTCAAGCTTGGGCTGTTAGTGAATGTCAGAGGAATATTAGGAAAATTATATCAGGGATGCTTTTATCAGGCAAAAGATTTATACGATCTGAAGAGAAATCAGAGTATGGGGATGCTTTTATCAGGAAAAAAGACTAGGGACCAATCAAGAATAGCTTCAAATCATGAGGTTCTATTATTCCACTTTGTATATAATCTGTTGTTGAGACAACCTCTTCTTGGAGAAAAAAGAATGCTAATACAGGCTTGCTATTCAAATAGAGGCTTATCTGATCACACAGTTGTCAAACCTCCAGGATTTTTATTGTTATTTTCTGTGTAACACTGGAAATTTCTCTCTCACATGGTAGCTAGCCTCGTGAAGGTAGGAATAATCTAGGATCATAATCTTCTTTTCTTCTCTTACCAATCTCAGTGCACAATTCATAGATTATTTACATTCTAAAAAATCTAGAAACTGATCTTACTAATGATCTATATCTGCCTGCGGAACTTCCACATAGTGCTTGTATAATGAGTTCTAAGAACGCTCAGACATTGACACTTTCAGCTTTCTGGATCTTCAAGTAGACCTGAAATAGCTTGGGCTCTGGGCTATTTACCTCCGGTATCAAATAGCTACAGGGCAACAAAGAAATGCCATAAAATAAATTTATTTTTATGCCAAATCATAGGAGAGTTGGGAAACCCTTGTAAATGTCAGGTCTTTCCAAAAGCACAATGCTGTTATAATATTGTGGAGACTGCTGAAACTGGCCTGTTTGTGTTCTTTTCAAATATGTGCTTTAAGTCATACTGAAGTGTGAACCTGCCTCTTCCATGGGAACTGGTGTCATCTTTCCGTGAACAAGGACTGATCGTCACTGCTTCATCCCATTTCCCCATCTGGTGAAGGGTAGCTATAACTTGAAAGCCTGAGCTAAAATCTCAGACGAATATAAAATGAGCAAATAACCTCATCACATAAAATGGGCAAATGGATCTGACCAACACACTTCCCTCACTCCCCTAAAATAGGTTCTGTCTCAGCTTCTATTCATTCAGCACAGATATAATTTCCCCCAATAAGCTTCCTCTGACTCTTCACACTCCATCAATCAAGCTAGAAATAATCTCTCCATTCTCTGAATCCCCACAGCTCTTGTTTTGTCTTTTTCTTACAACGCTGAGCAATTTGCTGAATCCTGGTAAGTCATATGATAATAGCTTTACCAGAATGTTAAACTTTAAGGAATAGTGTTTATGTGTTTTCAAAATCCCTTAAAACACACTTGGCAAGAGTTGAAAAATATATGAAAGTCATCTTCTTTTCAAGTGAATGACACATTAGCTTGACACTTTCCTTTGCCCTGACTGCTTACACTTCATTAATTTGGAAATTTGAGTTCCCTAGGAAATATTTTTGGGGGCATTTTCTTGGGAGTTTTCAAAAAATTCTGAGAATGGCATGGTAGGTTATTTTTAAATATATCAACAACACGATAGAAAATAACAATAACACATGGAAAGCATTGAACTTTCCTATTCAGCAGAGAAATACACATGAAAACAAATCTGAAACACTTATATATTAAGTAGGGAATAAAAGCTTTAAGCCAATAATGAATGCGTGGAAGGCTGTGGTTAAATTGGCTAGTGGAGTTTCAAATTAATGTTTCTTTTTGTTTAGGTATATAAGTGTCATTAAGATGCCTGAGCATATTTTCCCTACTCACTTCATTCAAAGGAATTCTGGAATTCATGCAAAGATTATAATTCAATAACAGCAAAAAGCAACATACACAAAAATACTGACACTATGACACTGACAGCAAAAACACAAACAAAAAAAACTGAAAACAACTCAAAAGCCTCAAAGAAGGGTAATGGTTTTATTAATTGTAAAACATCATCAAAATTATATTATCTGGTCATTGTAATGCAAACTTTAAAAGGAAAATGCTCATTTTGTAATGTTAAGTGAAAAGAAATCTAGCCATAAAATGAAGTATGCATTATGCATGCATGATAAAAAGATGAGAAATAGATAAGAATGTGCAAAAATACAAATACTTGGGAATGGTGTGGGATTCTGGCTTGTTTTCTGTTTTAAAGCCATTACATAATCTTTTCAATGACAAACTACATTTTAAGTAATTGAAAACAAAGACTCATTAGCTGTGTCCTTGTCTAAATTCCCAGAGAACACATTATTCTGATTCATTTCTACCTCTGCTACTTGTCTTTGAGTTGGACTGGCTCCATCTTCTTCTCTGAGGTTGTGCTCCTCTAACTAGACTGGAAAAAGACGCCCATCAAATAAGGAAACAAAAGGCACAAAAGTTCAGCAGAAGCCGGGTACCAATGTTGGCAAATTGAAGAGGAATGGCTGTGATACATCACCCCCAACTTTGCAAAGGCAGATCTGGATTCTTCAATGACCACAAGTGGCCTTGATTTAACAAGCCTTGCCAATGAGGCACAATGTTCCCATCCTCAGAAATAGACCCCGGCAGAGCTTCCAGGGACCCATAAAAGTCTGCACTCTTGGAAGAATGTGACAACTCTGGCAAGCAACAGAGATTCGTCATTCTCTATATTAAGAGAATGTTCAGTTGCATCAGGCTTTTGAGCAGGGCTAACACTTTGTAAAATTTTGAGGTTGGCAAAGTGAATTTTCATCTAGCTCAAGACTCCTTCTTCTGCCTCCAGATCATCAATAAAGTGCCTCGTGTAATAGCTTACCCATTTCTTTCACATCCAGTTATGCTTCAGAACCTTGTATTAGCCCAGGGAGGTCAGTGTTATTACAACCTTGACGTTGCAGAAGAGGACACTGAGGCTCAGGGAAGTGTAATGACTCATCTAAAGGCCACCCAAGTCAATGGCAGAATAAGAACAGAAGCCCATTCCCTCTTCCGGTCAGTGTTACTTCCACTCACCAGGGACACTGTCACCTCTTCCAGCCCAGAGGAAGTGATGACTCTATGCACAGATGCACCCTGGAACTCAGTGCCCTGCCTATCATAAGGATATCTGAGTTTTACAAGCGGGCAGGTAGGAAAAGATTGTGTAACCTGCAAGAAGAGAAGTCAAGTAAGACTCCTAAGAAAACACTCAATGAGCCTGATCTGAGGGTTCTGAGGAAGTGTAAGGAAAAAAAATTAAGATCAGAAGGAGCTAAGACCTCCCACCAGCCCCTGAAGCAGGGGCATTTTCAACTGTCAAATATGTGTGTCTGGAGTGGCCCTGATAGAAGTAGAAGGTGTGCTAGCTGCTGTAGCAGCATAAACCAAGAAAGAAGTTGTTGCTTCTTAGGATCTTCATCTCCCCTTGATCTGACCCCATTGCTTTTTCTTCTTATGCATAAAGCACTGAGCTCCAGTGAGAGTGAGGCAAACACCAGAGGTATTGGGTTCAGCTGGTCACTGTCCCACTCTTCCCCTCTAAACGCCAGCTAAACCTCTAGACACTCTCTTTCTCCTCCTCCTCCTCCTTAAGTGAAGAACACAACTGGAGACTGCTCACTAGGGTGAGGAATGGTCAGCTCTGGAAACTTCCACTCCAAATTCGTGCTCCCCTGCCCTCCCCCACCTGAGCTCCTCAGGACTTGCCCAGAAGGAATCTGGCCTTCAGGCTTCTGCCACAGGCATTGCTGGACCGAATGGCCCATAATCTTAGAGGAATGGAAGCTCATGGGTCAAAAGAGTAGCACATATTTCTAAAGACAAACAACTAACTGAATTACAGATTCTACAGAAACCAAAGATATTAGAATTGACAGATCAAGAATTAGCATATATATAATTTTAAATGGATAATATTGGCAATATAAAATGACAACAAGAAAATATGTAAAGAATCAAATAAAGAATGTTAAGTGTAAAAGATATAATAGGTGGGATAGAATAGATTTACCTGAGAAAAGAATTAGGTGACAGGGAACTCAGTTTAAGGAATTCTCCTTAGCAGAAAATTATTTTAAAAACAGAAAATACAGAAGTCAACATGTAAAAGCCAAAAGCAGTCCTAGAAAGAAAAAATAGTGTTTTCAATCAGGAAGAGGAACTATCTATAGGAATAATAGAAAAATTTCTTAATCCCTGAATTAAGAAAAGATAATAGGGCTCAGACTGAAAGAACCCATAGAGAGAAAAACATGGGAGATAAGAAAAGAAAACAAACATCTGGATAAAATTTATGGTGAAACTTAAAAATATTAAAGATAAAGGAAAATTGTAAAAAACTTCCAGAGAGAGAGAAAGAGAAACAAACAAAGACATAGATAAAGGAGCGAAGGAGATATCAACTACAAAGGAACAAGTATGATAATATCAAATTTTTCAGCAGCAAGCAAGGATACAAGAAGACAATGTAGAAGTGTTATCAAAATTTGAAAATACAGAATGTTATATTTAAGTAAACCTTCATTCAAATGTGACCTCATATTAAAACACTTAGGAACATACAGTCTCAGAATGCATGCCATACAAAAACACCTACACGTAAAACATTTTTTGGTGACATATTCTATAAAACAGGAACACATGGAAGAAGTGATGCAAGAAATATGTGAAGTAAAGGTGATCAAATATCTTTTCTTTTTGTCTTTTTGAGATTGGATCTCTCTGTGCAGTTCAGGCTGGCCTTGAGCTCACTTTGTAGCCCAGGCTGGCCTTGCATTTGCAAGTATCCTCCTGCCTCACCCTCTTGATCTGGGATTACAGAAGTGCGCCACAACGCCCGGCTTCAAACATCTTTTTAAAGCCGTGGTTGTTTTAAAAATGTTCGCTGAGACCAAAGAAAAGAGAAAGAAGTATATTCACAAAAGCCAAGAATGGATTACCTCAACAAGATGGGATAGAGGAAGCCAGCAGACATTAGAGAATATTAAGGTCTTTGCTTCACCTGATAGAAAACATAGACAACTGTAAAAGCAAATAAAGGAATTAAAAACACAGAAAATAGCGTGGTAAACTCATATAATCGTTGAGTAGATGTCCTAATATATGGATTACAACTATCTGTATAAGTGAATTAACTCCCCAAATTAAAGATAAAATCTAGATATTTGCTATTTACTATACACACTATAAAGCAACATATGTGCAAAGAATGAAATCGAAAGGATAGAAAATGGTTGGTCAGGCAAATAGAACAAAATAAAGGTGGTGATGATGAAATACTACCAAATAATCTGAAGCTTGCAAACTTCATACCAAAACTTGGAAACAATTGTAAAATGGGAAAGAAATTACACAACTATACAATTTATTATTATAGATTTAAAATTACTAAAGGAAATTTCAATAGGTTAAATGCAATTATGCATTAAGAAGATCATATATTGCATTGGTCTTACCAACTTGTACATGAAGATAATTTTAATGCTACAAAATCTATAAACATAATTCATCATTACCAGTAAAATGCAAAAAGAAAAACATGGAATAAAAAAACTTAAGGATTGGAGAGGAGAAAATAAAATTACCGGTATTTGCAGATGATTCAATTTCTTTATTTCAAAGCGCCAAATTTACCAAAAAAGTATTAAAAGCAACAGTAGTGAAATAGAATGAGAGTGACTAAATATAAGATTAATTTTTAAAGGTTATTTGTATTTCCATAGATAGCAATAAACAACTAGAAAACATTATCTTAAAATAAGTCATCTTTTACAGAAGGATCAAAAATATTAAATAACTAAAGAAAGAAAATCTACAAAAGATAATGTAGGACTCCTCTGGGAAAATTAGGAAACGTTATTGGGATTTCAGGGAAGATGTTTATGGTGTTCTTCATTCTTTTGTGAAAAGGTATACTTTCCTTTGAAATCACTTTCCTTTCGCTTAGAGAATTTCACTTCAGACTTTTTGGAATGCTATCTGTAAGGCATTCTCTCAAACTTTATTTATGTTAAAGTCTTTTTATTTCACCTTCATTTTTGAAGACTGCTTTTCTGAGTATTAGATTCTAAGTTACCACTGAAAACATTTTAGCAATTAAAGGAATGCTATTTCAAAGTTTTTAACTTCCATTGTTTCTGCTGCTGCTGGTGGTGGTGGTAATAGTGGTGGTGACGGTAGTGATGGTGGTGATGGTGGTGATGGTAGTGGTGGTGCTCATGTGTGTGGGGAGGATTTGAATCTGTGGACTAATATCTTTTATCATTTTATGAAGAATTCCTGGCCATTATCTCTTCAAATATTTCTTCTGCCCTGTTCTCTTTTCTCTCATACTAGGATTCTAAGTTTATGTGCCTGGAACATTTTGACTGTGTCTTTTATGACTTTTCTTCTTTTTTTACTATGTCATTCTTCATTGTCTCTGTGTTCACATGTGAGTCTTTCTTTGGTCTTGTCTTGAAGTTTATCAGTTTTGTCCTTTACTGCAGGGGTCCTTGAATACTGGGCTGCCCAGGAGGAGGTGCATGGTAGTGAATAAAGTTTCATTTATATTTACAGTTGTTTCCACCACTCACATTCCCACCTGAACTTTGCCTCCTGTTGAATCAGTTGGGCATCAGACAATCACAGAGGCATCAACCCTACTGTGAAATGCTTCTGTGAGGGATCTAAGTTGCACCCTAGATCCTTATGAGAATCTAATGACTGAGGTAGAGCTCAAGCACCAGTGCTGGCTCTGCAGAATGCAATTATGCATAGAAACATGTTAATTTAAAAAAACTGAAAAATCCTCCCCCATCCATACACTGTTTCCTGGTGCACAAAAGTTTGGGGACTGCTGTTCTACTGCATCCCCTCTGATGGTATAACCATCCAATGAGGTTTTCTTTGCAGGTATTGTAAGATTGTGTAATACCTGCTTGAGTTTTTAAAAATAGTTTCCAAGTCTCTGTAAAAGTAAGTTTTCATTTATTGTTTTACATCTCATTTTCTATTTTCTTGAACATGGTAGTCACAAATTTTCAAGTCCTTTCCAGTTAGCTCAAGCATTTTGTTCACTTTTGAGTCTGTGACACTGCTTACTTTTTTCCCTTAGTTTTCAGTTATCTGTTCATTGCTTTTAGCATACCTTTTACATTTTGATTGAACACGGAACATTGTGGACAGGAATTATAAAACTTTGGATGGTTCTATGTTCATCTTAAGAAAATGAAATTTTCTTCTGTCAGGCAGAGCACAAATGAATCATCTTGATCATGTTACAGCTTGGCTTTAGACTTTGTTAGACACTGGCTCTTTCAGTTCCCTTTTGCTCCTAGGGAGAGCAAGGCACATACTCCTTGAGTGTGGACTCCATTCTTAGGTTCTTCTCAGGTTTAAGTTGAATGTCTGGGCTGCTTACCAGGCCCCTCCATCTTAGTAAGACTCGCACGCCAACTTCTCTGTCTGAAGCACCTCATGCTGCTGACAGCTTAGCTTGTTAGCTTCTCAGCTGCTATTTTGCCACATCTTAATATTCACTCTGGACCTGTGTGTCTTAGGAGGCAGCAAGTGACTAAAAGGAGAGCTATGATTAGATTTCTGAACCTTTCCTGTGCTTCTTTTTAAGATTTTGTCCTTCAAGTCTCAGTTGCTTGGCTTCTCTGTCCTCTGTCCTCTTCTCCTCAGCCCAGGAAGGCAGTCTTTTTCTTCTTGGGCTCCTTCTGCCTCCACTACAGTCTTGAAACTAAAAGAAAGCAAAGACTGAGAGATGGAGGGAGGGGGAAGAGGGGATGAAAGGGGGCGTAAAAAGAATTAAAATGTTTTAAGTCCACATACCAACTCCTCATGATGTAATCATTAGTAATCATTAGATCCTGCAAATATGTACTAAAATAAACATTTAAAAAATAAAGATGAAAAAGAAAAAAAAAATACTGAATGGAGTTCACTTTGTGATTGTTCCATGACTCAAAAGGATGGCAGCACCTCAACTCTTGCCTGACTTGGCTTCTTTCCATGCCTGGAAACTGTTGTTGAATAGACATTGACCAATTTTAGTAGTTTTGGTGAGAGGGTTAGTCACGGCTGGAATTAGAAACTTTGTAAAGCTACTGAGGAAAACATGATAGTAATACTGGGCACTCCTGGACCTTAGGAATTCTATTCGTGTAACAAGGCTTCAAGAAATCGTTGCATGTGTGTACCAGAAAACGTGAATAAGAGTGTTTAGAGCACTTCTGTACATGCTAACAAATTTTTAAAAGTCCCCCCGTAGGAGAGTTGAGGAAAACGCTAGGGTGCATTCACTCAAAGAACGGTAAAAACTAAATGACCTACAACAATGGCAGTAATATGGATGAAGCTTTGTGATACAATCTTAATCAAAAAGTAAGAGTATCAGAACTAATTGCATTAACATGAGTCTCTTTTTACAAGTTAGGAACATCATTAACAAAATATACTTTTAAATGAATGTATACAGATGGGATAAAATGATTTAAGTATAAAAGGAAGACAGGAAAATGGTGAACACAAGATTCATCACAGCAGTTATTTTGGGGAGTGGTGATAGGTGACAGTAGATGAAGACCCCATAGGAAGCAGGGCTAAAGTCCTAGTTTTCAGGGGTCATGAATGTTTATTACATTAAATTAGCTAAGTTAATAAAACAGGGCCATCCATGAACCATGGATTATATTTTATCCAGTCCAGTGGCTGAGGTCTAAAAACGAAATATTTCAGACTGGAAACTTCAGGCACAGAGGCCCTGGAGGGGAGGATTTCTTTGAGTAGCACAGCTATCTGAGTCACACCATTTTAGTGCCTGCTTACTCTATTACCTCCGGGGGCCTGCCTAGTTCCTTAAATACTGATGCCAAACCTGTTTGAAAGATCATGGGTAAACCCCCTAAATTTCCATGTCCAGACACCTTGACCTTAACCGGAGTCCAGCATTTGCTTTCCTAAAGCAGTACTATGCCAACAACTGTCCTTTCCCAACTCCCTCTTCCTTTCAGTTCTCCTCCCTGCCATTATCCTGAGTATTGCTGCTAAAACACGAAACTGAGCAGATTACTTTTCCTACACCATTACTTTTAGAACAAAGTCTTTGGCTGATCAGTGTAGGGCCTCCGTGTTCTCTTCCCAGCAAATATTTGTACATCTGGGCTATTCACCAATCCTTGAACACATCCTGTACATTCACACTGCCATGTTTTGCTGACACCATTCAGTTTATTTGGAATGCTTTTATTCTTAAGTAATGACATTTACTATTTTCAAGTCTCAGCACTCCTACTGTCCATTTCTAGGAAGGTTTTGGGAAAAGAGAGAATACGGAAAGCATGTCTGGCTATCCAGGTGTTCATAAATAGCCAAAGCTTCAGCACAAAGTTCCGACAGCCAGAGACAGAGCCTGCAAATCCTCCAGATTGCACACTCAGGCTTGATTCTAGAGATGTCCATATTTATCATTAAGTCCAGCCAAATCTGAAACTTTGATCTTTTGCCTAGCCTCTAGAGGTGGTTTTTAAACAGCAAGCAATGGGTAGAAATTGTTTGGGTTATAGAAGTAGACAAACCTGGATCAAGTTCTATATCCACCTTTTGAAATGCATCGAATCTATGGGACTTTAAATATTACCACATGAAAAACTGAACAAAGAATTTAAATAGTGCATGTGATTCTGCTCACTATTTCATTAAGTTATCAAATACAGCCCAGCGAGCATGAGAGGCACTTTAGAGTTTGTTGTTATACAAAACCACATTTACTGCACTTCACTGAAAAATTCCAGGATTTCCAAGGTAATTTTGACTATGAACAATGTTTTTCTTACTCACTGACTTTGAAATCCTAAGCCCTGGCTGAAATACTGCTCTTCTCTATTAGCTGTATGAATTTGAGGAAGTCTCCCATCTCCCTGAGCTTCAATTTCCTTATTCTTAAACGTGTTTAGGAGTGTGGAAGATTATATTTTCCAAAGATGTCTTGACTTCTTCCACTGTCTTATTCATTTTCTGTTTCTGTAATAAAATACCACAGACCAGGTAATTTATAAAGAAAGTAGGTTTACTTAACTCATGGTTCTGGAGGTTAATGATTCCAGGAATATAGTGCCTTCACCCTACATCAGAACAGGCCAGAGACTAAACCTCAAGCAGATGTGTATGAAAAACAGTGCAAGAGCCGGGCGTGGTGGCACACGCCTGTAATCCCAGCACTCAGGGGGCTGAGGCAGGAGGATCACTGTGAGTTCAAGACCAGCCTGGGCTATAAAAGGAGCTCAACACCAGCTTGAACTGCAGAGTGAGACCCTGTCTCAAAAAGACAAAAAAAAAAAAAACAAAAAAGAGTGCAAGAGTTTGCTTTTAGAACAACTTATTCTAGAGAGAACTAACTTACTTAGTTTCTGTGCCCAGGCCTGATAGTCCACCCTAGTAACCGAGTCACCTCCTAGTCTCCACCTCTTACAACTATTACATTGGTAAATAAACTTCCACCAAAGAACTTCTGGGAGACACATTGAAATTGTAGCACCCACCTTCCATAATCTCTCTTTCCATTCATGGGTGGGATTTGTGCCCCTCCCCCTGGAGTAGAGTCGAGATTGTAATTGTTTGTAATTAACATAGAATAGGAAAAAAAGGACATGATATGACCTCAGAGCTAGGTTACAAAAGGAAATTGAGCTTCCATTATTTATTTATTTTTGGAGGGGATGGGAATAGAGGGCTGAGTCTCTATTTAAAGGACATAACTGCCCTGAGGCCACCATGCTGTGAGGAAGCCAGGGGACTGAAAGAGATCATATAATCGTGCTCCAGTCTGAGCTGAGAAAGCATGAACTTCTACATGTGTGACTGGAGTTGCCTCCAGATGATTTTAGCTTATGGTGGCTGAGTCTCCAGCCTTTGGATTTTCCATTTGAGGCCACAGATACAACAAAACAGAGAGACAGGCCATGACCTTGTCTCTTTTATGACCTTTTAAAATTCCTGACCCACAGAATCCATGCTCATAGTAAAACAGTTCAAGGTCACTAAGTTTCGGTATGTTTTTTAAAGCAGCAGTAGAAACTGAATCAAGGGTTTTCTGAGGATTGAACAAAATGATTCGCTTTAGGAACAAGGCACAAAGCTTGTGCTTAGAAAATGGTGGCTGCGAACAGCCTTGCATTTGATTCTTAGCCTAGTAGACTTAGATCAGCCATTCTGTTTTTCTGGGCTTCGTTTCTCTTTAGAAATACCTGCCTAAGTATCTCAGAGGTTTACTGTGAGGATCAAATAGGATAAAGGGTGTGAAAGTGCTTTGGATATTGTAATGCTTTCCACAAATCAAAGGGGTTACTATACTTATAGTTTATGTGTTCTCTAAGAGTTCAGGTAGCAGAGCACTCTAATAAACTTTAGGAGCAGTTAGTGTCTGAAATCCAAAGACTGAATGACCCCAGTCCAAGGACCTCTATTTATTCCCTGTGGAAATAATCAATTTCCATCATTTTTGTAACAAACCTTTAGTTAGTCACCTACAGTAAGCATAAAACTGTCAAGTGTTATGAACCTTCTGAAAAAATTAGAATAATCAGTCCAGTCATCAAAGAAGATCTTGTTATATTTGGAAAAATAAGAAATGGGCGGAATGCTAGTGCAATAGACGCTTTCTGTAAGGGTTGGTTTCAGGAGTCCCTTTAAAGGAGAAAGGGAAGAGAAAGGCAAAAAGTGTGGTTTCAGAATCCCCAGTGTGCCGGGTACTGTGCCAAGCTCTTTACATATATTATCTCACTCAACCTTCACAAATGATGCTATGGGATGATTTATGTATTAGCCACCTTCACAAATGAGCACAGAGACATTTGGAGAAATGAAGCGTCTTGCTCAATGTCATAGAAGGATTAAATTTGCATGAAAAACTAGGTCATAAGACACTCTACAATTTTGCTACCCCTAAGTAAATGTTTCTGCCTCAAGGAATTATTATTCTACCCCGTCTGCCAAAACAATTCTTTTTCAAATATTTGCGTATTTAGATAACAACTTTTGTGTTCAATTAATTTGCTTCTGAAACTTCATGTTAAAATATTTAATAGCAACTTTTTTAAAAGTATTTTTTTCTTCCTTAAACTTCCAGCCATCCCACAGGGAAGGGAAGGCACCCGTGCTACACCCAGGGTCTCTCAGATAATAAGAAAGCAAAAGATTGTTTGGTTTGCTGCTAGAGTGTAAAAGGTAATATTTCCTTAGTGGAATATTGAAAAAACTTTAGACATCACTGAAAATTTTATGCAGGTTTGCTATCATGTTCAGGGTATCTTTAAGTAAATGGCATCATCCAATTATTAACTTTATCTCACTACACAGTTTATATTTTGTGAAAACCTATGGCAATAAATCCATTTTCTAAATATCTTTTGGGTATCTTTTCAATTATTTTGGGTTAACTTCCTCTTAGCTCTGGTTAGGTGGTTACTGGGTGGCACAGTTTTTCCCAGGCATAGGAGCAGAAGCAACTTTGCATTTCCTCATTCTTTGGTTATTCTTATAGCATAGGTACTATGTTCAATTTACTGTCTATAAACATATTTGAAAGCAGAAATCATTTTAACTCACTGAAGTCCATTTTGAAAATATTAGTTTAGTAAAAATTAGATGATATCATTCATACGTTCACTTGATGGGGTTCATATTAAGTGACAAGTGTCATAACATCCTGGAAGCCTATGAAAGAATAAATATGGATCGCCCACACTCTTCAATCCCAGTTCTCCCTTCAAGATGTCCCAGGTATGTTATAAAGTGTGCAGTTGTCTAATTTACATATGCATACCAATATGGACAGTAGCACTCAGCTTACTAAGCTCTGGTGAAGTTTTCTTTCTTTTTTAGATTTAAAACCTAAATAGAATGTCTTGTTGGACATGAATGTATATATGTGAAAAAATTGCCTAGAACCATACACACACACACATACACACACACACACACATAAGTGCATGTAAATACTTGGGAAATCTGAACAGGCCCTGTGGCTTATACTAAAGTTAGTTTCCTTGTTTTGATATCAGGCAATAGTTATGCAAAATGTTATCACTGGAAAAAACTAGGTGAAAGGCTCAATGAAACTGCTCTTCATTTTGCTTTTGCAACTTCTTGTGAGTCTATAATTATTTCAAATATTATATAAAGAAAAAGATTTATCTTTCTGGGATCCTTGAGTATTTCTTGCTATACCTTCAGGAAACTGGGTCCTTATGGAAAACATGGTGCTAGCTCAGTATAAGACCTGGGAAAAGTGGTTTTCTCTCTTTGGGCTAATTTTATTTACCTGTAAAATGGGCACTTGGGCCCAAAACCCCACTCAGCTCTAAAATCTCAGAATTATATAGGCACAATTTTGAGCAAGGGGCAATAAATCTTTTTGATAATGGGACTGCATATGTGTGGCAATATCTAGTCCTATTCAATTAACTCTTAGATATGTAGTCCTCTAACCTGGAGCTGTTCACCTCTTCCTCCATGATCCTTCAAAGGCCTTTGCACTAAGAAAACTCCAAAAAGTTTGAAAATGTTTTCATCAAACATCTTGAATACAGCATTAAAGAACAAAGCTCTCAAAATCTCCTTAGACCACATGGTAGCTATTCCCTGATTTCTTGCTCAGTGCTAGCTGCAGAGGAAAAATACCCTTTTTAGTGGTCAACTTAGAGGAGCAGTAAGGGGATCTGAAGTAAGACTCAAAGTCAGCAGAAATCTGTAAATGTCACCCTGACACTGAAAGGGGAAAATTGATTGTTCTCCAATGCGATTAGAAGTTCATTCCTGGAGAAAGCCAGGCAGTGGTGTGGGGTGGGGGTGGGTGTTGGTCTATGCTTTTTCACATCCAGACATAAGGCTTTGACCCTGGTAACTGCTCAATTGGGAATATGTTTTTATCTAGGGTATATTTATCTAGGATAGGAGTAGCCAAGGCCTTACAGAATTTTAAGCTATGTACCTTCCTTTGACCCTATTTTTTAATTTATTTTATAAATAGCTATACATTAATAAAAACATGAACATAGAAGTTTGTTTACTGTTGCAGTGTTTGACTTTTGAAAATCTGGAAACAATTTAAATGCCCATCAATAGGGGATTAGTTAAACTATGCCAGTAGTTTTCAAGTTTGAATAATGAATCAATAAAGTTAAAGGAAATTATATAAAGATGGCGTCTTTTATTTCACATAACAAACATGACAAAATGCCAATAACCACTAATTCTATTATCCCATCAGAAATAAAAGGGATCCCATCAAAATAAAGGCAGTTCTGCCAGGAAAGGACCACTGCAATAATGTCAACATATGAGGGGGGAAGATGTTATTTAGTGGAACAAATGGTGCAATTTGAATAAACCCTGTAGATTAGCATTAATATTGTATCAGTGTTAATTTCCTGGTTTTGCTAATTATTTTGTGGTTTTATTAAGAGAGCATTATAGTTTTCAGGAAATACTAAGTATTTAGTGGTAAAAAGCCATTATGTCTACAGTATACTCAGAAATCGTTTAGAAAAAAGGAAGCCTGTGTTTCCAACTCCTCTAGAGATTGAAATTATCTCATAATACAAAGTTAAAAATGTATGTGTTCTGGTTTTTTTTTTTAAACAATGAGAAACACTGTTATTATGAGATGCTGGGTTGGAATTTCTATTGGAGTGACTTAGTTTGTGCTACAGGACATAGTTTATATTATCCAAGTACATCTGACCGTTTTTTGAAACTTATAAAATCACTTGCAAAGTGCTACGTTGAAGAAATGAGACCAATGTTTGAGACTGTGTCATTGAATGCATAGACTCTGACACAGCATGTGAAGCAAAGGAAAGGCTATTGCTCATGACCACCACCTGCTCTCACTTCACCCAAGAGCCCACAGCTAGGATGGGAACAGAAAGCCTGATGGTTAAGCTTCATTATGCCACCTTGATTGGCTCAGAAGCCACCAAGGGGCTTAGTAAAGCATACACTCCTGGGTGTGTCTGGGTGGATCATGAAGTTTGGACCTTGGTGTCTCTTGTCCCTTCCCTTCTGGCACTGTTCCCTTCCACTACATTCCAGCTGTCATGAACTGAGCAGCTTTACTCAGCCACACCTTTCCACCATGTTATTTCTTTCTTGGAGCCAGCTGACCATGGACTAAATCCCCCAAAACCATGAGTCAAATTAAACTTCTCCTCCTTTAAACTGTGAGTGTCAGATATTGCGCACAGTGGCACAGTGAAAGCTGACCAGTATAATGATTCTGTTTCAGAGCAGAAAGCGACTTGCTATTGGGAACCCACTCTCACACAGAGGGCCAAATCCTTATCTCTCAATGTAAAATAAGAAGTTTCTTAAAATGGGGTCATTTGTTATTTGACAGATAATGAAACAGAACATGTGCATACAATGGAACCCTATGGGGCCCTAAGTGAGTAGACAAATGGATATCTGTTGGCTGTGGAGTCACAATCTAGTTATTATGCCATCTCTTTGTTCCTTTGTATTCTGTACAATATGTAATGAATTAAGATTAATCTTTCTAAAATATTCCCTGGATCTTACCTACAAATTTTAAAAAAGAAAAAGATTCCAAGCTCAACTTTGTCTTGTGAAATCTAGAGCCAACTCTTTTTTCTAAATTATTTATCTCTCCTTATCTCATCAGTGAAGCTCCATTCCAAACAGGCTTCTCCTGGCTTCCTGTGCACAGTGTATGCATTTCTACCTGTAAGTGATTGCTTGTATTATGTCCTGTGCCTGTGATGCTCTTCTGGACATCTTTTCCAGCAAGTAAATTCCTATTGATTTCTATCTTCAGAGAAGTAACTATGGTTTAGTTGTGGTTTGAATGCATCCCCCTCAATGTATTGGAATTTTATTCCCATTGTTGGGTGTTAAGAGATTGTAAATTTAATCTGACTATGATGTTTAGAAGTGGGGCCTTTGAGAGGTGATTAAGTTTCAAAACGGTCATCAGGGTGGAGCCTCTCTTGATTGCTTAACAGCAGGTTTATGTGAAGAGGGGGAGAGATCAGAATAGGAACAGCATGTGTGCTGTTTCTGGCCGTGGGATATTCTGTTCTGCCTAGGAACTCTGCCAGCAAGAAGGCCACCCACAGATGTGGCCTTTTGAGTTTCCAGAACTGTGAACAATGATCTACATAACTTTTCTTTATAAAGCAACCCAGGTTCAAGTATTTTGTTATAACCTTGAAAAACAGACTAAAACACAGATATATCCAGAATATAGATTGGAACCCAAATATAACGCTAGATTCATATTTAAAACTTGTGACTAAGGCTGGGATTGCAGCTCAGTAGTAGAGCACTTCCCACCCACGTGTGAGGCACTGGATTCAACCCCCAGTACTATAAAAATTACTTGTGGCTTATAAATAATTTCTCAACACTTTAATAACGTATTTTTAGTTCCAAAAGAAGAAAGCACAGATGTTGGACTTTTAAGCAATCTGATTGGAATATAGATGTATACTGAGGCAGAAAAAATTAATGTATAACATTTTAGTATTTCTTTCCTGGTAATTTCACGAACTTCAAAGTCACTCCATCACGTCTAATTAAAATTGCCGATATAATTGGAATGGAATGAAGAATCAGCCCTTCCCAGTTGTCTGATTCATAGTTTTGTAACAGGCAAATTCAGTTCTCAGTTCTCTTTACTCCGTTCCCATCTCCTTTTTGGCTCATCTACAGAGGGATTACGTGGTAAGAGACATGAATTCTAGATGCCAATGAGAAGAAGGTCATTATTTTATTGGTGGTGAAACACCTGCTAAAAAAGGGAAATAACTGTTCAACTCCTCATAGTGATAGCATTTGGTCTATACTGCATGTACCTGAAAGGGTATGTTTGTCTTTTTCAATAAATTGTGAATAGCACCTGAGCTGGCTCTAGAATAAATTTCCCCTCACCTTCTAACCTGTGCTTATTTGCAGTGATCACACTGTGTCCTACTTTGTATTATGCATCTGTGCGTCTTGTTTTACTGCACTTCCTAGGAGCACAAATCATATTTTATCCATCTTTGTCTTCTTCCCAGTAGTGAGTAGTAAATATACAGCCTTTAGGAGATTTTTAGTAATGTTGTATTCAGTAAATAACAGCAAGAAAATATCCATAAAAAATAGTCTGGTCAGCTTTTTTGCCAGTATCATTGTTTCATTACAAAGCTATTCACAACGGCCACATTTTATGAATAACTTATCTGCACAGCAATACCAAAATAGTCTCACACATTATTTCCTGTGTGTCTCTCATGACTACCAGAGATGACATTAAAAGTTTCCTTTCTCCAATATCTCATGGCATTGTGTTATTGTATATGCTTACTATTAGATATTGTATATAGTCATGTGTTTAGATAACTATATTGACCCATAGAGGGAATATTGCGTTTTTTAAGAAAACAAAACAAAACAAAACAAAAACCCATGCCATAGTCAACTTTACATCTCCAGCATCTACTGTTAATCCTAACACATGGTGGGTACACAAATAATTTTTGAATGAATGACAAAATGGCTTTGGAATGAAATATATTATTAGTTTAAGAATATCTTTAAATGTATATATAGAAGGAATTATGCTAACAAAGAGTATCTATGAAATCAAAGAGTAATTTTTTGGTTGAAATTACTGGCCATTTATTCAATCATCCAAATAGCTTTGTATGTTATTGAGATGAAGCCAGAGTTAATTTCCTCAAGTATTTGCTTGCTTCTCATCTTGCATTTCAGAAGCCTTTGTTTCCAATGGCTATTTTTAAACCAAGAATTAAGCTCCAGTTTCTTACTATCAGCTTTTGAGATCTTACACAGACTCCCCTCGAAACTAAATATCTAACCCACTAGCTTCCTCAAATCACAAGCCATGCCATTTGGGTAAAGATAGTTAAGAATTATCATCAGGAAGAACCAATCAGTGATATATTCACAACCAGTCCCTCCTAATTTTAATTTGATACACCAAATATCATGTCCTAATGACATTTTCAGCAGTGGTTTCCATTGTACTAGTTCTGCAGATAAAGTAAATCTTAATTCACGTCAAGTAGAGGAGTAGGCAGAATTTATCAGGGAAATGGAAAAGCTCATTATGCTATGATCCCTATCTTCAAATGCCTAGAAGGCTGAGTTTGGATATGGGTCTTTGAACAGCCATGTGAGGGTCTCTAGGAATAAAATAGAGTGAGTGAAAGTTATCAAGACATGGCTTGACTCACCATAAAGAAAACCTTTCTCTCCAAGAGAACAGTTCACAAGTGGAATGGGTTGCTCCAGAAGCTGGTGAGTCACTGTCAGTGACAAGATGGTAATCACTGCTAATAACTATTGGAATTTTTTTGGAATCAAGTTCTAGAAAATATTTATGAGGCATCCAGTAGAAGCCAGACATTCCATAAAGCACTGAAGATACAGGAAATAAGAGACAATAATCACTGATATTACAAAGACTTATTGAGCAATGGGGGAAGACAGCCCTCCATGAACAAATGACAAATGTGACAAATGTTCCAAGAGAGGTAGAAGTAGTATACAACAGGAACACAAAAAAGAGAATAATGAACTTTTTAAAGGTGTCAAAAGGTGTCAGAGAAAAGGAGGTACTGGAGTTGAATCTCAAAAAGTGACTTAGATATTGAGCAATATTGAAAACATTTATGTTTTTGAGAGAGTGAGTAAAGAGGGACCATGGAAGAGATCTAGTTGGGAAACTGGACTAACGAAATTTTCAGTTGCCTTTACCCTAAAAATTCTATCAGTCAATTGATTGGAGTATACTCATTTTTAAAATGCCATGTTTCCCCCCTAGGAGTATGGAACAATCAGAACTGAAACATTGGTTTGTTTATGCCTTAAAGATATCTACTCACTGATGAGATTGTGGCATTTATTTTTTGTGAAGAGTTGGCTACATAGCTTTTTCTGAATCTGTGAGGATCCTCAGAAGAACACGCTTTGATAAGTATATAATTTCACCCTCAGCAACTCTCCCACACTTTTCATTTGCTCAGCCAACCCATTCATGGTAAGTGGCATAAGGGTAAAATTTCATCCTGTTGAAATGATCGCCCAGTATTTGTAGGATTCAAGTTTGAAGTTTCCTTGCACTGCTTCTTTCTCTCCAAACCACATGCAGAGCATTGACCACTGAGTCTCTTCTGCACAGTACTTATTACAGGACTATAATTCATTTCAGCTTCATTTAACAGACTCTCATAGGCAAACAACACTTGACCTCTTTGAAGATGCAAAAGGTTGTTGATGGTTATTTTTTTTTTTAACATCAACCATAGTCTTCTTGGCTAACCACTAAGAGGATGGAGAAGATGGTTGAGGATTTTCTCTGAATTTCCATAGTGTTTTTGTTTTATTTTGTTTTGTTTTTGCTTATTAATTTTTCCTGCCTATTTTTCTATCTCTGCCAGGAAATCTTGGACCCCTATGCTGGCAAGTCGATCTTATGTGTTAACTTCACGTCTCTCATTAGCAAAATTGAGTTTAAAATAATTGATTTTAGGAAGCCTGAAGTGACTGTCATTAGCTCACCAACATGCAGGACTTGAAAAAAGAAGGAGTAATGTTCAAGCTGAGATTCTGTTAACGTTTCCTTGAATCATTTTTTTTCAATAAAAACACTTCTGTACCTGTGTTCACAAAAAATTCATGTAAACTAGTATGCATAATAATTTTAGTTAGAATTTTTCCAAACGTGAAACTGCTCAAATGTCTAGTGATTGGTAAATGATTAAAGAAACTAGAAATTCATACAACAATGGACTTGTCTTCAGCAATAAAAGGAATTTTAAATATATATATATATAAAATTTTATGATATATATATGTATATATCAGATGAATTTCAAATTCATCTAGGCTAGGTAAAGGAAAACATACTCAAAAAGTCATCTACTCTACAATTCCATTTCTATGACTTTCAGGAAAAGCAAAATTGTAGGTTTGAATATTGCTCACTGGAGAACAGAAAGTGTGGATGAGACCAGCACTGAGCACAGAAGAGAAAAGGTGATTTTTTTTTGGATGATGCAACTGTTCTAGACCTTGAACGGGGTACTAGCTACATGACCATCTGCATTTGTCAAAACTCACGGAATTCAGTGCTAAGCACAGGTGAAATTTAACTGTAGGTAAATAAATCTGATTTAAAACAGCAACAAAGAAAGCGGCCTTTTCCTTTTAATGAACTGGGTCTTCAGATCCACCTCCCACTCCATCACACACACTCCCATACTTTTAACCCATCTAACTTTCCAGCTTTTCTTCTACTTGCTATGCTCTGACTATTGCTTGCTGTTTACTCCTCAGCAAGCTCCAAATATCTGTAGCCCATCATCTCTGCAGGCCACTTCCTCCCTGGACAGGTCCTTCCCTGTTTACTCTGGCAAGGAGAGCCTCAGAATCCTCACGAGTGACAATGGCCACTTGAACCCTTGTAACTTTGGTGTTCTTATCGCCAAGGATCAAGGGTGCAGCATTCTTTTTAAAAACATTTATTCTTTTATTTATAACAACAATAACTCATTACATACTAAAATAAATAACATGTTTTTAAAAAATAGTAACTATTTTCCAAACCAAAATGTATTCTGTAGCAAGAAGAAGGACACTTTTATATTTCTACAAAAAAATTCTTCAATATCTAGCCTCACTGGGGACAGCTGCATTCTCTTAGTGGCGGCTGTGGTGTTCATTCTGTTGCAATATCACACGTCATGGTCAGATAGCCTCCGGAAAACTCCACTGTAACTTCATGATAAAATGAGGGTGAAAGAGGCAAATGCTGTGCAAGTATTATTAAGAAAATACATTCTGAAATTAGGTAACACTCCAGTAGGGTTCCAGAGACTCACAGAGTTCCAGGATGACACTGAGAACTGCTGCTCCGGGTCATCCCCACATTTCATGGTATTCATTATTTTTTATTGTTAATAATAAACTTTATATTTTAGAGCAGTTTTAGGCTCAGGGAAATTGAGCAGAAATTAGGGATGTCTCACGTACTGCAAGTCCCGCACATTCACAACCTCCCCTGCTGTGGATATTTTACATCACAGCGGAATGTTCGTATATCAGTGAGCCTGTGTGAGCACATCACTATCACCTAAAGTTGATAGTTTGCATCAGGGCTCCATCTTGGTGTTGTATGTTCCATGGGTTCCATGGGTTTTAACAAAGATGTAGTGATACATTCACAACGCAGTACCAAATCAGACAGTCTTCCTATCCTAAAAGTCCTCTGCGTTCTTCCTTTCCTCCTTCCTTCCCACCAGTTCTTTACTTTCCTCATAATTTTGCCTTTTTCTGAGTGTTACAGAGTTGAAATCACACAGTGAATACCTTTTCAGATTGGCTTATTTTATTAGTGCTATACATTTAGGTTTCCTCCATATCTTTTAGTGCGATAATATTGCTTTTTAGCACGAAATTTCCATTTTCTTTTTTTATTTTTTATTTTTTTTGGTTTTTCTCTGGTACCGGGAACCGAACTCACGACCTTGCGCTTGCCAGGCAGGTGCTTTTGCCGCTGAGCTAAATCCCCAGCCCGAAATTTCCATTTTCTGGATGTACCACAATTTTTTCTGTTCATCTACTGAAAGACATCTTGGTTATTTCCACATTTGAGCAATTATGTATAAAGCTGCTGTAAACATCCATGTGCACATGTTGTACAGACAGAAGTTTTTCAATACATTTGGGTAAATACCAAGAAGCGCCACTGTTAGACCTTATGATAAAACGATGCATAGTTGTGTATGAAACTCAAACTAGCTTCCAAAGTGACTAATATTTTGTATTCCAATCAGCTTTAATAGATGAAAATCTCTCTTGGACCAGTGTGTGCCTAGCTCAGTGTCCTGGAGTTTGGCTTCTCCAATAGGCATGTTGTAGCATCCTATTGTTGTTTTGACCAGCAATTCCTTAATGATGTAAAATGTCGAATACCTTTTCTTAAGTTAACTTTGCTATTTGTATATCTGGCGTGATAGGATGTCTGTTTAGGTCCTTTGCCATGTTTTGAGTCAGATTGTTAATTTTTTACTGTTGAGTTTCAAATGTTCTTTGTATGTTTTCAATAGCAATCCTTTTATCAGATGTGAATTTTGCAAATATTTTCTCCTAGTCTGTGTCTTGTTTTCTCATTGTCTTTTACAGAGCAGAACTCTCTTTCATTTTAATGAAGCCCAGCTTATTGGTTATTTCCTTCTAGGGTCATGCCTTTCGTACTGTATATGAAAAGTTATCACCATGCCCAACACCATCTAGATTTTCTAGATGCTATCTTTGAGGGCTTTTACTTTTTTGTATTCTAAATTTAGGTTTATGACTCATTTTGGGTTAATTTTTGTGAAGGGTGTATTTGGTGCCTAGATCTGATTTCAACACTTGTGAAGAGTATCCTTGCCTACTGTATTTTTCTCCTTTGTTAATGATCAGTTAATTACATTCCCAGGCATTCCATTGATCCGTTTGTCTACTCTTTTGCTAAATTTATACTGTCTTAATACACTGCATGTTTATAGTAAGTTTTGAAGTTTGGCATTGTTGATCCCCCAGTTTTCTTCTCTTTTACTGTTGAATTGATTATTCTAAGTATTTGCCTGTCTATATAGCTTTTAGCATAAATTTTCCAATGTCAACAAAATATTTTGGTTGGAATTGCATTGAATTTATAAATCAAGTTTGGGAGATCTGACTTCACAATATTGGGTTTTCTTATCATGAACATGGGATAATTCTGCATTTATTTAGTTCTTCTTTGATATATTTCATCAGAACTTTTTAAGCTTTCCACCTGCATATTGTGTGCATATTTTGTCAGATACATACCAAAATACATCATTTGGGGGGTGCTAATGTAAATGGTTGTGTGTTTTTAATTTCAAATTCTACTAGTTCAGTGCTGGTATATAGAAAAGCAATTGACTTTACAGTATTAACCCTGTATCTTGAAAGGTTTTGCTATAATTCTTTATTAGTCCCAGAAACTTTTTGTTAATTCTTTATGTATTTGTGTCATCTGATGTCAAATCAGTTCTATGTCTTCCTACCCAATCTACATGCCTTTAACTTCCTTTTCGTGTTGTATTAGCCTGGAACTCCAGTGGTGTTGAAGGGTAGAAATGAGAAGATACACCTTTGCCTTGTTCCTGACTTTACCCAAAAAGTTTTCAGTTCTTCACTGTGGAGTATGATATAACTATACATTTTTATAAATTTTATGTATCAAGTTTAGGAATTTTCTATTTATTCTTAGACTGAGAAAGGTTTTATCATGAATAGGTATTGGATTTTGTTGAATTCATTTTTCGGCTTTATTAATATGCTCATGGCCTAGTAATGTTGTGTTATTTATGAATGGTGAGCCAGTTCTTGCCTACCTGAAATAAGTCCCAGTTGGTCATGGTGTAGAATTCTTTTTATATATCTTCAGATTCATTTCAATATTTTGTTGAGTATTTTAATATTTTTTAACCTGTGTTTATGAGAGATATCAAGCTATAGAAATCTTTACTTGTAATATCTATCTGATTTTGGTATTAAGAAAATGTTGACTGAATTAGGAAATATGTCTTCTGCTTTTATCTTCTGGAAAAGAACTGCTACAGTTTTTTCCTCAAAAATTTACCACTGAGCTGAGGTAAGCCTTATTCTTTTTTTTTAATGAAAATCTTACACAGATAGTTGTAGATTCACTTGCAGGGTAAGTGACAATACAGAGAGCTCTCCAGGACGCTTTACCCAGTTTCTTCAGTATTAATATCTTGCAATAGTTTAGTGCAATATCACAACCATAATATTTGACATGGACATAACCTATTTTTATTTAGATTTCTTTATTTAGATTTCTTTACATTTAAGTTTCCATTTGTGCATGTGTATTCAGTTCTATAAAACTCTAGCATATGTAAATTTTTTTTTAGACACCAACATAATCAAGAAACAGAAATGCTCTGGATAACTTGCAAAGTGATAGAATCTTAGTTAATATTTATCAACATCTTTTTTGAGGGGATTTTGAATTTGTTGTTGAAACCCAGGAGCAATTCCTAGGATTTTCTTCATTTCATTGTCCCTAAAACTGACTTTGGCCATTGCAAAGGATTGTAGTTGATGGGTCTCTTTCTGCATCAGAATCACTGAATCTGCTATCTTGCTCATGTCATGTGCCTAGCACATTTTAACTGTTAGAAGGTGATGAACCATGAAACAACCTCCTTCTACAGTTATGAGGCATAGGATTGCACATATGTGACAGTCGACAGGATCAGTATCATGTTCAACCTGACTTACCATCTAAGACATGGTTGTGTCCATGTAGCGCACCGATAGTCCGGAGAGGAAGAGCACCTTGCAATGTATTTTGCTTATTCATTAAACAAGTTTCAAGGGACAATGGTGCATCATCTTTAAAAGGAAATCAAAAATGAATTAAACAAATGTTTTGACAAGTTACTTGCCCTGGAAATATGACATGTAAATATAATTAGTCTTTTCCCTACTGTACCACTTCACAGCCAAGACAGGCAAGCCACCCATTCACTAGTCACTAAATCTCATAGGGTTTCTCTTCCTCTGCACTTGATAGTGGTATTTTTTTTGCCTCTTATAACCAGTTCTTTTCCAAAACCAAAGTCTAATTCAAACTGACTTTTGCAATTGCCCCAGTTAATCTCTGTCCCTGCTGATATCCTTCTTATTGGCCTTAAAATGCCATATGTTGTATTTTAGTTATTTACATCCATGCTTGAGATCCCTAGTAGATACATGTTTGGATGACAGGTCTACATCTATGGAGCTGAGGATCCAATCATGCCTCCCTAAAGTAATTAACTGTGGTGACATTCTGATATAGCATTACTCCTGTCTCCCCCATCTACCTCTCTAACCATGAAAATTAAGGTGGGGTCCCACTGTGAACACTGAATGGGAACATCAGAAACATGAGTCCAAAGTGCAAGATGAAAGAATATTTTTAGGTTACTTTTTAAGTATTTGTTTCATGATTCTGAAGCCTACAAGTATTTGCAGATTTCCTGTGCAGAAGAACATCCTCCTAGTTTCTAAGTAAAATCCCCCAGGGAACAAAAAGATTGGGAAATATTCTGCTATGGAATGTCAGCGCTGGAAGGGACCTTACAGATCATCTGGTTCAACAAATTTGTTCTGAAGTTGAGGAAACTGAGGCTTAAAGGGAGGATGAAGTTTGTTGAAGGTCACAGAATGATTCAGGGCCCCTGCTTTATCTAGAATACTGGTCTTTTGGTGGTTAGAATAATGTCCCTGTGTATTCACAAAGCCAAGTTGCCAAACCTGCCCAGCCCCCTGTCTAAGTAGATCATTTGTACAGACTTACATGAAATTAACAAAATCTATCATGTGGGAAGTAGCTAGACACAATATGTCATCAAGAGTCCCAAAGGGAGTTTATAGCGACTGACACAAGACTAAGTCCACAGACAGCAGCCAGAGCTGATATGGGATTATGTCTGTAGAATGATAGGCTCCTGGAGCTTTGGAGAACCTTTGGGATCATCCAAATGAGAAATTAGAGCTTGATCATGAGGGAGGGGCCTTGCTGTCTAGAAATAACCCTGCTATTTACTGCCATGGAACACTGGACAAGTTACTCCCCATTTCTGGCAGTCAGTTTCCAAGTCTGTCAAAGAAACAGGTTATGATAGATGACACCAAAGGTACTTTTCACATCTCATGATTTTCTATCATACAGCACATTCTGTTTCTTAGTTTGACAGATGAGGAAGTGGAGGCAGGCTTAGTCTCTTTAAGTGAGCTAGTAGCTCAGCTGTGACCAGAGCTCAGGCCAGCATTTTGTCCAATACCCCACATGGCTGGAATCATCCCTTCTACATTGCCCTGTGCCCTTGCAGTGAATTGTGCAACAGTTCTCCTGAGGCTGCTGCTCATGAGCTTTTCTTTGCCCCTGGGAAGTGATGGCCACATCCACAGGGTCTGAGCCATCCCTGAAAGTGGAACATGAGTCAGAGAGCTTTCTTCTCTCTCCCTGTTATAATGAAACTAAAACAAAAGTCCTTAATTTAGAGACACAGGGGGTTTGCCGCTCACCCTCTTCTTGTACAGAACTTTGGCATTGCTCAGCTCTCTCCCGGAGACCAGGATCCCACAAAAGGAAACCAAATGACAAGTTAGGACCTGGGCAAGGTGGCATGACTCAGGAGAAGCATTGCCAGGTCATGGTGCAGAAAGACGTTATCCAGAATGGCTCAGATTGACTTTCTGTAGGATTTTCACTTACTTCAGATCCCATCTAGAGGTGAGGAAGAGACAGCAGGAGGAAAAAAGCATGCTTTAAGACAGTTACTATATTTAAGGGCTACAACCTTTTGTGGAGCCAGATACGAAGGACGTTTTCCTCACCTATTTCTTTTCTTTTTGTTTTTGCTTTCAATGCTTGGGATGGAATCCAGAGCCTCTTGCATGCCAGGCTATTGCTCTAACACTGAGCTCTATTCCCAGGCTTGTTTATTTGATAATTTATTTATGAAGCAGTCTCACAATGTTGCCCAGGCTGACCTTGAACTCCCAATTCCCTTGCTTCAGTTTTCAAGTAGCTGGGACTACAGGTGAGTGACACCACACCCGACTAATCTATTTCCTTTTCATTACTGTAGAAAAGCTTTTTTCTAAAAGTAATTGAAGTGGGTCAATCCTGAACGATTTTCCAATTGTTACTAGAAATTTGAAGTTGTTTTTATCTTAAAGTCATGGGCAATCTGGGTCTTCCACTTTCCCCTCAAGAAAATGTCTCATGGCTTCATATACCCTCAAGCCAAAATAGCTTTACCCAGTAATCCTTAGTATTTGAGTTGCCTTGTCCCAGGTCACATAGAAAGGCAACACCAGAGCTAGAAATTGCACCAAGAGTGCCTGTCTTCAAGCTACTGTCCCACGTTACTGGACCCACTTAATGAAGGTAAGAAACAAAGCAATCTCCCAAGAGATATGATAGCAATTCCTGAGCCACTTAAAAAATAAGCTTCAGATAATCAGAAGCTTGAGGTCAGAGGCTAACTTAAGGCCATCAGCAGTTGGCCCTGTGACACTCAGGACCTCTGGAGAATTCTGTCCTTTTGGCAGTCAGAGGCAATGAGGAGAGCCAAGCCAGGCCTGCAATTCGGGCAGAGCTCCAAGTTCCAGCCCCCTCTATAGCCAGGCTCCCGGCTGCACAGGGACCTCTGCAACTTGGAGAGTCTGTGACTGGACATACATTTTTCATCAGAGACACTGGGACCTACAGGAGACCTCAGACATAATTCAATTCAGTCTTCTCACAAGCAGCTGTAGAGATCGAAACCCACATGGGAGGACAAGACTTGGAATGTTTGCACAAGTTCACTTGGCGATTTCGAAAACGCATAGTAGCATGAAAAGGGGTAGCTTTGGTGTGGTGATGGGAATCCTGACATTGATATTTATTAGCTAAGAAGCGCTGGTAAGTTACTTGATCTCTCCCAATGTTAATGTTCGAATCTGTAAATACATTGCCCCAAATCACAGGATTTTGTGAAAATTAGGCAAAAGTAGTTGGTAAGCAGGATGCCATTCTTTTTACTATAGTTAGCGTTGATATTAAACTATAACCCAGGGATTGTCTCAGATACTCAGAGTGTTGAGGCAGGAGGATCATGTATTTGAGCCCATGAGTTTGAGATCAGCCTTGGCAACATAGTGAGACCCCATATCAAAATAATATTTATGTTGGTGATGATAATAATAATAATATTATAAAAACAACTTAATAACATCAGTATGCTGTTCAGAAAGCCAACCACATGTCGAATTCTTAACATATATCATTTCTTAATTTATTGAGTGACTCAGGAAGATTTCTTAAGTAATAAGCAATAAGTAATAAGAATTCTCAAATAATACTTGGAATACGATTCAAGCTGGTCAGACACACAGCAGGAATTGAACACTATTTCTCATGAGACATCTTCTAGCTTCAACTAGAAGTTTCTTTAATCTAGAAATACAGGCATGGGATTCTCATCTCAGGAACACTTGACTTCCAGCCTGTCTCACCCCTTCCTTTTATTGAATGAGTCCTTGTCTGGTGAGGAAAGGGCACTCTCTGAATGTCTTTTAGCACCAGGAGATGGAGAATTGCTTCATGAAGGAAAGTAAAAGTAAAACATGTAAAAAATGAGAAGTAACCCAATGGATAGATTAATTTGCCCATTTTCTTTTGTTATAAATGGGCTTATTGAAGGATAATTAAATGGAAAATGGTCTTATATATTCAGAATCCACCAACTTTCACCCCAGCTAAACTGGGGTCAGGGAGTGGGCAAGGAGCAAAGGAATGGTCCAAGATTACTAACCCACAGAGAACATCGAAGAGTATAAGCAGGGCCTGGGAGCACACATCTGTCATCCCAGTACTCAGGAGGCAGAGGTGGGAGGATCATAAGTGGGAGGTAATCAGACTTACGTAATGAGGCCATATCTCAAAAATCAAAACAGAATAAAAACAAAAAATAAAAAAGAAAGAAGAGAAAGACAAAAAAAAAAAAGAAGGAAATCTAAGTGTTTAAAAGCTTTACCAAAAGTTGAATCTGTGAGGTATACTCTACAATGCACACAGAGATCTTTCTGCCAGCTTCCATAAGAGCCTATGCTATTACCTTTCACCAAACTGATTGATCTCTCCTGATATGATTGCAGAAGCTTCTCCAATGAGCTCCCACCCCACTGCTAGTTTGGGACACTCCTTTGTTAAATGACAGGGTGTTGCTGATATTTTCTGTGCCTCTTTTCCAAAAAGGACTTTTCTGTCAATGTGAGGCTGTGCTTTATCATCAATAACTGGCCTCTCTTCCCAAGGCTTCTGACCCTTAGTCTCCCTCTGACTACCATGGCCTTCCCTCCTTGTAGCTGGATGCATTTTGAAGATGGCTGCAGCAATCTTTCCATGCCTTATGTGCTTCTAGAAACTTGCCACTCCTCCCGTGGGAAGGTGGGGTCTAAGTCTCCTCCCTTTGAGGCTGGGTAAGGTGGTGACTCACTTGTAGTCATCTTCCTATAATGAAATGATACTGTGTGAGTTCTGAAGTCATGTCATAAACATGACAATGACTTTTTTGTGCTGGAGAACACTCATACACAAAGCCCTCAGCTGCCCAGAATGCGTTCCATCTTCCCAGTGGCCACCATGCTATGAGGAAGGCCAAAGGGACCCACATGGAGGGACCACATAGAAGGGCCTGGGAGATGTCTGGCCCGCTCCTGGCTGCTCCAATGCGCCCTGCACAGCCCTTCCAGCTCTAGCCACTCTCTGCAACCACATCACTCTGTACCCTCATTACATAAGTCTGGTTACCTCCCACTCATGATCCTCCCACCTACTGAGTGCTGGGATGACAGATGTGTGCTCCCAGGCCCTGCTTACAGGCTTCGATGTTCTCTGTGGGTTAGTAATCTTGGACCATTCCTTTGCTCCTTGCCCACTCTCTGACCCCAGTTTAGCTGGGGTGAAAGCTGGTGGATTCTGAATGTACAAGACCATTTTCCATTTAATTATCCTTCAATAAGCCCATTTATAACAAAAGAGAATGGGCAATTTTTTTAAAATTATGGTTTTTTTTTAATTTTTTAATTTTTTTCCCTGAGGCAATCTGTCCAGCATTGTCTTCTACCCCATCCTGAATTTCTAACTTAGAAATTTTGGGGTGCTTTGTTATGCAGCAACAGCAACTAGAATAATTCCCTTTCTCCCTATGTTTCCGTATCTGGTTTCAGTATCATAGACCATGCCAGGGCATCTCTGGTATCAGAGGAAAATACCCCCCCTCCATACTTTCTTCTTTTCTTTTTTTAATATTAATTCACTCCAGCTCTGTTACCTGCTAAGTGACTATCCTTAAGAAGGTCATGATATCCCAGTCCTACTTTCTTTCATCTGTAGAAGAGGCACAAGAATTGCTGCAATAGGATAATCTGTAATGGACCTATAGGTGATGGTGATGGTGATGCTGATGGTGGTGACGTGACTTTCTGCAACACTCTACATTTTTCTGAGAATGTTCACATATACTGAGAATATTCTCATATACTTACTTGTAATGTTTACAATGACTTTGTGGGACAGCTTCAAAGTTGAGGGAAATGACATACAGAGAGATTGAATGACCTGGGTAAGTACAAGGCACACCAGTCCAGCTGGAAAGAGTCTGGGTCTTTTTCTTCCTGGAGTTTCACTCTGGGTCTACAGAATCTCATGACCAATCAGTGTTCATAGCCTTCACTAACTTTCTCTCCACTTCGATATTTTTTCCCTCAAATCTAGTCTAGCTTTTCCTTCAGTCCCCAATCAATCTATATTCGACCAGAGCTGTACCAGTCTTCATGCAGTCAGTCTATCACAACCTTATAGTGTCTTCTTGGATCATCCTTTTCAAATGAAAATGGGGTGCATTCTCGAGGCTGGGGATTTAGTTCAGTGGCAAAGCGCCTGCCTGGCAAGCGCAAGGTCATGAGTTCGGTTCCTGGTACCGGAGAAAAACCAAAAAAAAAAAAAAAAAAAAAAAAAAGAAAATGGGGTGCATTCTCTTGAGAAAGAGTGCTGGATTATCCTGAATTCTCTGTGAATAAGCCAGAGCTTAGATTTCAGATAGTTAGAGCCAAAATTCATTTAGAACTTTCTTTCCCTGACCTTGTATATTAGATATTTCAGCCAACTCCACCAAACTTACCTCCTAGAAATGAACAATACAGAATTTGAAAGTCATCCAGTCCTGCTCCTGGCCCTCAGTTACACAAGAAGACAACACCTAAGCCAGGCCCTGACCTCCAGTATTGTAGCTTCAAAGACAATGCCTGTTTCACTCCTTGCATTGGGCATAGGGAAGAATTTTGCAAATATTCTGCTTATTATTTCCTATAGGTGTAGGTCATCAAAAAACACTTCTTGTACAAAGTCAGGGAAGAGACTTCAGTCTCCTATGAAAGCCACTAGCTGCAACACACCCAGAACCAAAATACCACACTGGGAAATAAAGAAGAAGGCCCTGGGGTCTTATTCAGTTCTCTGAGGCTTGCAAGAAGTTTGAAAGTTTATTTTCAAAGAAGAGAGTCAAAAGCAATCATTTAGTAAAGTTAAATTTTAGAATTTAAAGGGTTTTCAAGCAAGTGTATAACTTCAGGGCAATCAATTCCTCTCACTTTCCTTCTTTGTGAGAGGGTGATCTAGAAGTCCGGAAAGCCAGCCTTACCACCCTGTACTGTGATCTTCCAAACAGTTACCTAAGCTCCTGATACCAGCCTCCTCATCTCTAAAATAGGGACTCACAGCCACATAATGGGGTAATAGTGGGAATTAAACAGTATGTAAGGGAAGGTAATCGTGCATTTTGAGCTAAGTGGTTGATAGATATTATTTCCTTCTAACATCTTCTTCCCCTTGCACCTTCATATTCTCTGCTCCTTTAACCAAATTTACCAGATGATTACTTGATTGAAAGAAGATTAATGAGATCTGAGTACATAAACCATTCTGAGGGCTGAGGCTAAGTTTTAAGTAAACTCTGGTTTAAGCGTTTGACAGGAAAGTTGTACCGTCAATTTCTATTAGTTCACTGAAAGGAACAGTTAGTGCTTATATGGTTTGATCAACTTTGCATGCCTGTAACTGAAAATCTGAGCAACTACTTTGAAGATAACAATATGCCATACAAAAACTGTTGTTAATTTCCTATCATCTTGTTTTGAAATTCTGTACCATTTTTATTGGGTTTTCTCTCTCTTTAAAATAACTAACTAACTAAATAAATGGTTGAGAAGTGCCTATAACTAGTGAGAATGTGCATTTTTCAGCAAGCATGGGTATGCACAGCCCCTTTGCTCTTAGCAGTCTTGTGGCCAAAAGATATTTATAAAGCCCCTGTTTTTAGATAACCTTACTACAGATTAGCAGTGTCTCATTTCTATTTTTTGTTTCATAAAGAGAAAGAAAAGTCAAATTAAGCCTAGCTTCTCACTCTCAAATGGGCAACATCAGTAAACAATCACTTCATGAGTCCCTATTCCATTAGAGTTTAAGCTCATCGGTAATTAGGCTGTCTAAAATCCACTACTCAACTGGATATTCTCCTTACAAACATATTTTCCCTTGTCTGTAGTCAAGGTCTGTCACTTTTCATGACGCACTTCTTAAGTTTAGGAGAAATTAAGTTGGAAATGTCTATCTTTTTAAAATAATTAGGATGGTGATAATAAAGATAGGATTTCACACGTACACAAAATTTTATGGATGGCAAGGAGCTTTTGTTGCTATCATTTCTCTTAAGTCTCCACTCTATGGAGTAGGCAAAGAAAAAAAATTATCCCCAAATGACAGGAGAAAATAGAGTCCAGGCAGTATTATAACTGCATTTATTAAAAGTTGCTTTTTCGGGGCTGGGGATTCAACTCAGCAGCACAGCGCCTACCTGGCAATCGCAAGGTCATGAGTTCAATTCCCAGTATCGGAAAAAAAAACCAAAAACCAAAAACCAAAAACCAAAAAAAAAGAAGTTTCTTTTTCTGAGCTTCAGTGCTTCAGGAAGAGCTCTGGTCAACCCAAGGTGTGACACTGTTGGGTCTGTTTATCAGTTACAAGTCCTGGTAATGTACCAACTATGCAGAACCAGAAAGGCCAGCTCCATGCTGGCCTGCCAAAGAAGGGAGCAGGTAGAAGAGGACTGGGGGGAAGTCCACCAGCTGACTTGGAGGTGGGATACAGGTTGGGAGGAAGAAAACGGGGCCGGAGTGCTTGAGGCATGGGGACCTCACCACAGAGGGCTGTATGAGTTTGTAGTTGCTTTTGTAATGAAGCACACAAACTTTGTGGGTGAAAACACTACAAATTTATTTTCTTAAAGTTCTGAAAACCAAAACGAGTTTCTCTGGGCTTCTGAGTCAAGTTGTCAGCAGGGAAATTTCCTTCTGGGAGCTCCAGGGGAGAAATGCTTCTTCGTCTTTCTTCACTTCCAGAAAGTATTCTGGACCTGTGGCACTTTCCTCTTTCTTCTAAGTACTTTACTCCAATGTCTGCCTCCACTGCCCTATAACTGACTGCTCCTTTATGCTGTTTATACAGACCCTAGCGATTATACGAGCCCCTTTGGATAATCTGGGGTAAAGTCTCACCTCTAGAGTCTTGCTTTAATCACCTCTGCAAAGCTCCTTGATCATGTAGGGTAACATATTCTCCATTTCAGGGATTGAGACATGGACATCTTCAGAGCCATTCAGCCAATGACAGGTGATAGGGTGACAGGTGGGTGGTGGCAGCCGTTTTCCTTTTTCTGGCAAATGCTTAACTTGCATGGCTGTGTTTGCCTGTCGGAAAGCCACACTCTTCTCTCTCACCTGACATGCAAGAGCCAAAATAGAACCCGTTGCTTTTGATTCCATGTAAAGTGTTCTCTCAGGCACGTCGCACACACCCTCTCACAACTCAATTTACATTTATTTTTTCAAATAGTTCGTTCTTGTATAGATGGTAATTAATATTTGCATATTGCTTTGGCGTTTATAATGCCCTTTTTATTTACATGAAAGCGTTTAAACCCCGACAATAACCCTCTGAGACAGTTATTATTAACACATTTTTACATATGAAGAAGCCGAAGCTCAGAACAGTGCGGTGGTTTCTCCAAGGTCACCCAGCTGGTAAGGGCAAGACCACAATGCAAATTCCAAAAGTTCCACCGCATTCGGCTCTAAAAAATGAATCTACGCTAAGTCCACTTTACTACACATGGTAGTTAATCTCTTGGGGGATGCTCCGAAGATGACTGCCACGTCCAGGGTGCTTTTTAGCGAAAATGAGTTTATACATGTGAAAGAGATTCGTAGTGGTATGATTTGCTACTACGGAAGGTTATTGATGGCGTTGTTGCCTTCATCTTTATCAGCAACAGCATCTGCCCTGGAGACCAAGAGAATTCAACAGGTCAACACCTCTAATTGCTGTTTCTCTAATTGCTATTCAGAAGATTGGCCCCACTATCTTGCAGCCTCTGGGGACCTCTTAGGGTTCTGCGGTTTGGGTTTGTTGGCCGCCATCAGGTGTGGCTGGTGGGAGATGCCCCTGAATGGATAAGCCAAGCTCTCGCATCCATGCAGATAAACAAGGTGGCCCTTGGCGAGGTGAAGTAAGCGTTCGCAGACAGAATTCACTTTAGGTGGAAAAACACTGAGCCTTCCAGGCATGTGGTGATAGCAGGTAGTTTCTATGGCTTCCTCTCTTCCTCCTCTGCCTCTTTTCTGAGACCACTTGTTGTGCGTTTCAAAGGGCAAGAATAAGCTGGAACTGGTAGGAGGCAAGAGAGTGTCCGGCAGAGCCGTCACAGCCGCGTCCTGGCTGCTCCCTGACAGGTGGAATGCCACATCACCACCCCTCCTCACCCTCGTCTTTTTTAAGAATAACACCAGCCTCTGAAATTTGCAACTTCAAAACCAAACCAGAGGACCACTGAGGGGAATAGCTAATCTGTCTTCCGTGTGTGGCTGAGCAGTCAGCCGGCCCCCACCTCATTTGAGTGAGACCTCAAAGAGCCCTCACGTGGGGCCTTGGCCACAGAAGCTTAATTAGGAAGTGGTCCCTGTCCCTCACAACGGCCACCCTCACCCAGCAGGGGCGACAGAAGTGAGGCAGGTGCATTCAAATCGTCCTGGTTTGACCAAGGGAAATGAAGCAATAAAACTCAGCTCAGTCCCACTATGAGTCAGAATGGGGGTGGTGAAGGAGCCCAAAGCCCTCTGGCTCTTCTTCTTGGGAACTAATCCTACTTCTGATTGGCTGCCTTGGGAATCACATCATTTGGCATAGATCTCAGGGCTTGCACTCCATTGCTGTGAGATAAGAGGCTCTAAACTGCCTGGGGTCTCTCTTAACCATTGGTTTCACCTGTAAACACAGTTGCTTATCAGACGAGTTCTCTCAACAGCCCCCACCTCTGCCTGCTGCAATCCTACTCAATGTTTCACATTTGTATCTCTTCCAAAGGCCTTCCCTCCTGCCTCTACCAGAATCTAGGAATCTCTTTGTTATCAGAGCCATCTTTCTCGCTTCTCCCAGGTATTTATGTGTATCGTTTGAAAAATGAAAATAATTTCTCACCCATTAAGATAGGCACCCCGCTAAGCACTTTCACACTTCCTATTTAATTTGCCATTTAGCTCCCTAATATTAGACAGAAACTCCTTGAAGACAAGAGATTACGTCTGACTCATTGCCCCATCACCCTCCAGGCACTATGAGCTCAATAAATAGTTACTGGATTTACAGTTTTAGAAAACTATTGGAAATGATTATAAATTCATAGAGAATTTGAAGTTAGTAGGGAATAACCTATTTGTCCAAGTCTTGCACAAGGAAGTCAAGATGACATTCGTGAAAGTTTTGGGAACGTATGTTAAATGAAATAAATCAGACACACAAGGTGAAGTATCACATGGTTTCTCCTATACGAGAAATTCAATGTGTAAATAATTTAAAAGGCAAAATAAATCATGGATAATAGGAATCAAGGAGACAGATCATTTGCATATAGGATGGTGACCAAGAGACGGAGGGAAGAGAGCAGAAAGGGAGGGGAAGGGGAAGGTGAAAGAATGAAGATCTACAGGTAGCAGCTCCCCACAATGAACGCAATCCCTAGGTACTGCACACATGTACTAATCAACTTCTTTAAATAAGAACAAAAAGTGCTCTGAAGACATTCCTGCCTTCTTAAGGGACTCTGAGTCTGTGAAGGACCTGCAGATCCTTACTCAGCATAACCGCAGGAGGATGAGTCACAGGACTCTTCAATGAAGCGGGAACTGGGCAGAAACAGGAGGATCTGCTGGGAGCCAAAGGATGTAGGTGTGAGGAACAAGTGAGGGTGTTATGGAAAGAGCTAGCTCAGAGAAGCAGTTCAGATCTGAGGCTGGAAGAGAGGTGGGGGATCTGGAGTTTTCATTCATGTGGCTCTTTGTGCAGAGCGCAGGGCCAGGTACTTGAGAAGTTTCTGAGTGTCAAATGATTTAAAACCATGTAACAGGCAGGGGGAGGGTACCATGGGCTCTAATTTCCAGGACACTTGTGCTTGGTTGTGAGGAAGTAATTTTGCTGTGTATCAGCACTCATCTTCCCTTACCTCAGGACCGACCTCAGGCTATGAGGTTATGAGACACACCTGGAGAAGTAAAAGCACACAGGAATGTGAGTTAGGAGGCTTGATTTCCAACCATGGTCTTACTATTCATTTGTATCACAGAGTAAAACAAATTATTATACTTCTCTGGATCTCTACTTGCAATGGGAGGCAAAAGGAATGCCGCTGCCTTAGTTCAGTATTCTGCAACACAACATCACAGTCTGTTTGCTTATAATGAAGAAAAATCTATCTGTACCAGTTCTGGAGGTTAGAGGTCCAAGAACAGGGTACCGGAATGATTGGGTTCTTGGCTGCAGATTTCCAACTTGTCCCTGTGTTCTCACTTGGTGGAAAGAGTGCTAGGGAGCTCGCTAAGGTGTCTTTTATCAGAGCGCTCATCCCATGCACAAGGGTTCTACCCTTGTACCCTAATAACCTTCCAAAGGCCTCACCTGCAAACACCACACTGGGGGTTAGGGCCCAGCATAGAATTTTGTGGGAACACAGACGATCAAACCATAACAGTTACTAAGTTCCTTTTCAGTTTTTATACCTTCTCTTCCAGAACCTGAAGCTCCTCCCTTCCTCATCCCTCCTGGGCCAAAGGTGGAGGCATCTCTGCCCAACAGAGTTGGTCCAACCGTTGTGGACTGGACGCTCTCTCTCTCTCTGTTTGAGACAGCATCTCGCTATGTAGTTCAGGCTGAACTTGAACTCACTATGCAGCCCAGGCTGGCTTTGCACTCACAGCAATCCTTCTGCTTCAACCTCTCGGGTCCTGGGATTACAGGCACACACCACCATGCCCTGGAAAATCTCATTATCTCTTGAATCCCCATTCTCTCCTGCTTCCTGAACAACTTTCTTTCTTTTTTTTCTTATTATTTCAAAGAGTAAAAGAAGGATAACATAGTAATAGGGGGGCTTACCAAATGACAGACAAAAATGATAGGAAATTATCAGTGGTTGTTGTTTTACATATTGTTACTGAACAACTTTCTTTTAACCTATCAATGTCTGTTACTGAACAGACTTTTCATATCATAGTTGATAAATCTTTGTCTTTTGCACAGCTTAATTCACTGAATATGCACCACCGTTTTGATGCTTTAATTTCTCAACTACCTCCAGCCTCCTAGAATCCAAACGCATAGCTGCACATTCTCATGGAAATCCTCTTTCAGAGCGCCTTGGTGACTTCTTCACTGCCGAATCAAATGATCTTTCTGCAGTCTTCGTCCTTCTCACCATCAGGATAATATTTGCCGTAAAACTGAACTACTTTATCCATCTTAAAAGTCTTTTCCATTGTTCCACTGCCCCTTCTCAGATGTCCACACTTTGGTGATGAGGTTGCTCAAGATTCCACCTTGAGTCTCCTTCTGTTACCCTCCCCAGGATGCCTTGGGGGCACTCACTGATTCTAGAGCCTTAAATTCCATGTCCCTGAATCTATGACTTTATCTTCCCAGCTGCCTCCCCCAATCACCAATGGGATGTTTTCTGTAGAAGCTTAAAACAGCATCCTCAAAATATAAGTTATTTTTCCACCCTTTCGACCATAATATCACTAAATCTGCTGTGTAGTGTGTTCAGCCCTGGCTAATGGTATTTGCATCCACCTCAGCTATAAAACTAGAAATCACAGTTTTCCACAGACACTTCCTTGCTTTCACTTACCACATGCCAGTCACCAAGCCCCAAGAATTTAACTCCAGAAGCGAATGTCTATCGCAGCCACCCTGCCTGTCTATCCACAGTGCCATGACCTGAGCCCTCACTCATTCTCAGTAGGACTACAGCAAACCCTGCTTTCTATCCTCCACATGTCCCTGGGTTATCCTGCTAGGAAGCAAATCTAACCAAGACACTGACGTTCATAGGCATCCCTGCTGATGATCTATCGCCTATAGATATGAGATGGAAGACTTTGTCTGGGGAATATAACACCTTCACAATATGATCTCAACCTTTATCTCCCTCCTCACCACACAGCGACTCTGAACTTTCTGTACATTTCTTCCACAATTTGGGCCCTTTACATGTGTCAGTCTTTTTTTCTGGGATGTATTTTTGGCCTGTTTTGATTGGAAAACTCATATTGCACCATCTCTGTGAGGTTGCCCCTTATTTCCTCCAAGCAGAGCTATTTACTCTATCCTTGCCTCCCCCAACTCTTGTTTCTGTTTCCCTATAGGACTTACCACATTGTACTGTAATTCTCATGTTTTAGTCACTCCAATATGCTTTAAGACCCAGGTGGTTAATAACTCACACTAACCTATTTTCTATATCCCCAGATTTACTCCTAGTCAGCCCTCAGAAAAATATGTACCAAACCAGGCTCTGAATACACCCAGAGGTTTTCTGTGCTAAAGGAAGCATTACACTGAAGTGAAAGCACATGTGGATAATACTGCCAGACCCGTCATTAATGGCTGGAAGGGAGAGATGGACATCGTAGTCAGATGTACTGTTCAAATCCCACCTCCAGCTGTGCAATTACAGGCAAACAACCTTCAACTCTAGGCCAAAGTTTCTTTATCTTCAAAAGGGACAATAACCTTATAACATTGTCACAGCTTATGCAAGAATTTGAATATGAAAGCTCTACAGCTCAGAATCTGACATGAAACAAATGCCTGTGATGATCACCATGCATTACCTGTACTGCCCGTCTATTTCTCCCTGCAACCTTTCCTCTAAAATCACAGTTTTCACGTGTATCCCTGAGGTTACCCCAAGTTTCATCATTGCAGGACTTCACAGCACTTGAGGTTGACAGCACTGCCAATTCAACCCTAAATTTGCCCTACCTAGTAGTTTCTTCGGCATAAGCTTTGTTTATTGTAATCATTTTCCGATTCACCAACTACACCAGAACTCGCTAAGGACGAGAACTATTCCCTTTATTCTCTGGTAGTATCTGGCTAAGGGCTGGCATGGGGAGAGTTCCCTGATCTACTGACTCAAGAAAAAGCAGTGGAAAGAAGACCTGTCTCCAGGGAGTTAGAGTGAATTATAGGAATAGGGCCCTGCGCACTTAAGTTCATGGGGTGACCTGCTAATTTAAACAACTTTGTGAACGTGCTTTGCAATCCCATATTTACACCCTTTGACTCTTACTGATGTCCTGTTAGCAGCGCCATGTGAGCTGTGGCCCCTGCATTCCATGCAAAGAGCACACGTGAATCTACTGAAAAATTGTTTTTAGATTCTCTCTGAGAAGGGGTGTCTTTCTCCACATTTGCACATTTAAAAATTGATTTTTGACATCTTAGTGTGATTATTTTTGTGCTTGTAAAGTAATAGAGCAAGAAAGAAAAATAACTGGTTGAGTTTCTTCCCCTCAATAATAAAACCAAGGAAAATTGCCAATTCTTGGGAAGCCAATTGTTTGGAGTCATATTTGAGGTCTCTCTGAGTGAAATGATATGTCATTTCTGAAGCAAGAACAAACAGCAGAGGATTATGGGAAAGCAGTTTGGTCGGGTCATTCACTGCCTTGGAAGAGCTTTTCCATCCCAGGGCAACAGCTATCTAGAGAAAGTTAGTGCGTGTAGAGGAACCTAAACTCTGGGGTCAGCTGGACCCACCTTTAACCTCTTCCCTTCCAATTATGAGATCCAGGCAGTTTCTTCACTTCTATGATACTCATTTCTGCCTTTGTAAAATGAAGATAAAAGTAGCGCCTACCGTATGGAGACATTGAAATACTCAACAAACATATGCACATAAGCCATAGTGTAAATGTAATAAGTGTACCCTAAATTCCATGGTGAGCACGTAGGACAAGAGGGACCGGGCTGCTCATGTCTTTTTATCCTACCTTGTCACATAAGGACTTTGACACAATTTGTACCGATGCCTCCAAGATGTCAGAGTTAAATTTAATGCAAAAAAGAAAATGAGGCAAGGAAAAGAAAAATGATACTATAAAATGAACTATAAAATAAGATTAATTTACAAAACACAGATTTCTGTGACTGTACCAGAGGTATGTGATGAGGTTTAGCAGTCAGAAGATGACCTGTCACCAAAGAGAAATCCAGCTCTTCCTGACTGAAAGACAAAACCAAACAAAACCAAGTTGCTTTTTTTTTTTTTTTTGGCTGGGAGTTGACACTTAGAGACAAAAGACTTAATTTTCCTTCCTTTTTCAACATTTATTTCACTGTGTGACGTATGCCACCACAGTGGTCCCCCAAGTTCTTATCTGTACACAGAGAAGACAAGATGAGATGAACTCCAAAGCCTTTCCCTAGCCCCTACATTTCATTACTTGATTCTTTTCTGCAAAGTAACTACACCTTCCCCATCTAGGTATTTGTAATTTGTGCGACATTCTTGTTGAAATTTTTCAGTATGATCTAACAAAACTAGTTTTTCATTTGTAAATGTAGGTTTATTTCTCTGGGTCCTGTCAGGTAAAAACTGCTCCTTAAACAAACCTTAAAATGGAGCTATTAAAAGCAATTAATGCTAATTTGGGCAGACCTGGGTTTATTCAGATAAAAGTATTTTATTCTCCACATTGTCTTCTTCAGACTCCATTCGGAATTCTGTTGACTTTTCATTATATACTTGATATGCAATTCTTCCAGAGTTTCCTTTGCTCTCATTGAGACTGCCTAAGGTCCGGAGTAATGCTGAGCATACTGATCAGCTGAGAAAGAGGTTCACACACTCTCCTCAAGAGAATTGGTTATCAGAACAGGACTCATATCTGGCTCTTCAAGCATGGCTTCTTGGTCTGTATTCTAGTTCATAGGAGGAACTCAACCGAACTCCCTTTTATTTGGGTGAGAAAGTTGGATAGAGAGGAGAAATTGTTTTCCATGTCATCTACTTCTACCTTTGTGTGTCCTCAGAGCCCATCTTCTTGCAGGTTCCCACCTTCTCTCTGTGGGAAAACCTGTGTGCCTGTCTTCCCTTGAGTTCCCATTGCCCTGCATTCCTCCCAACTCTCTGTGCCCTTGTTCACGGCTACTCCTCAGACACGATGAGTGGCCCATGCAAGGGTCCAATGCCACTAGGACACAGAGGTGAGGTTCCAATTCCAATGTGTAGAAGCTCAAAGCTAGGAACTTAGTCATGACTCGTAAACTGAATCATGAACAGAATTGTACACTAACCACCACCGTAAAAATTTTTCCAACTTCTCTATGAAAATACCTTAATTCTTTCTTGTGTCTCTCAGTTCTTGCACCAATGGTCTCCACACATTGAAGTCAAGTGCCAATCCTCTAAAACCTGCAAGGCCCAAGACACTGCAAATCAGCTAAATCAGAATTTCTGTAGAGGGAATACAGCCATCAACACTTTCTTTGTTTAAAAAATTTCCTTAGTACATCTTTGCAGTTCACAATGATTACATTCCCTGTTGGGAATTGGTACACATACTTACCACATCTTAATTAATTCTTTTTTCATTTTCTCCTCCCCTCCCTTCCCACTCTCCTTCCTCTACTTCTTGATTCCCTTCCTCTGTGAGAAAGACTTTTCTCCCTATTTCCTATTATCTATCTTTTATTTCTCTATATTTTGGAGTTAAATGTTCAGTCAAGTTCCGGAACTACTTGTTTATACTACTGTTCTGAGTCAACATGACTAAATCCTATATTATAATTACTAATTTTCTTCTATTTATAAATTAAAAGATACTTCAGCATAAATCTTATTTTTATTCAAATTTGTATCCTCCAAAGCACAAAACAAAAAGGAGTAGCACAGTAAATATTATTAAATAATCACATTTGTTCAATTTAGATCCTATCAATTAAATGAGTATAGTCAAATTAATAAGAATCAAAACTACAGGTTTAAAGATGCCTAATGTTTGGATTATAGGAGCCCTGAAATGGAAAAGACCAAGGAATTGTAATTGTATTGGGTAAAAATCAAACATGTTGATAAGATTCTTATTTTTTTTCTGAGAATAATGGATCTTTGTTTTAATTTTAAGAAAATGGATTTAGTCTACCACAGAAGTTGAGTGGGTTGGGCAGTAGCAGCCAATTTCTGGTGATCCAGAATGAAAAATTCTAGAACAGTAACCAAATTTTTTAAAAACCCCATAATCATTTTCTCAACAGAAGTTTAAGAAAGACCTAGAAGACTACATACGGCTTTTAGAACTTAACTGAAGAGTTTGGATACAACTTCTACTAGGAACTACAAAGAGAATGTTATGTTTTTTCAAGTTGGCAATGTGGTTAGTTCCTGATTCTTTCTTGGGATTACAAAACAATCCATTGTATTGAGTCCAGGCTATAAATTCTGGCTTTCAGATTGCTCAGAAGACAGTTCGAGAAAGCAGAAGGCAGATTGTCCAATCTGGCTGTTCCATGTGCCAGGAGTTATTAATTATGTCTGTTCTAATAACAAGAGCTGGGAAGCAGCAAACTCAAACCATGTGGGGGAAACAAAACAAAATAAGCGGTAGTTAGCCTTAATGAGAGGAAGTAAGAGGCAACAGCTACAGCACTAGGCTCAGTGAGCTGAGCACAAATCCCACCAGCAGCAGATTTTAGGATTAACTGGGCATGACAATCGTAGTGGCTACAGAGGACATGGAATCCCAATGGACTCTTTAACTTCTACCCAGTGGCCAGTGAGATCACCTCCTTTTCTGTTTTTTTCTGGTTGGGTGAGGGAAGTTTAGAAAGTCAAGAAAGACTAAATAGGATTTATTGCCATGTGGCGCATAGTGTAGAAGAGCTGGATGCTACATTATAGAGCAAATACAAAGTCCAGCCCTCTTTCTATACATGAGTAGACTAAGTTCTAGAGTACTTAAGTGATGGAACCCAGGTCACTAAACAACAGCAGAGTAAGTCCTGAGTTTTCTCCATTCATTTCCTTTCTAGCTAGTCCTAGACTTCCTTCCTTCCTACCTAGGAAATTGTTTTATCTTAGGCTCTCACTAGCTCACAGACTACTGCATATCTTGGCAGATATCTAGAAGTCTTAGTCTTCATCTTAGGCACAACCCTGGATTAGCTCTGCTAGAGCGGGTATCATCACTTACACATCTTACAACTCTTTCCCTTGTCTAAGACTCAAAAATTCAGTCTCTAATATGCTAGGACATTCCCATCACATGGTGTATGGTAGCTTCTACTTGGAAAGACAGCCATCCTTTTACCTGTGAGGCATAGGTAAGGTTGATTAATGAAAGGAGACCAACAGATTTACCTGAAGGTGTTATCCCCTGACCTATGAAATAGCCTACTTGTTAAGAAATTTCTAAAGTCAAAACCTTACAAGGTTGTACTCCTCTTTTACCCATTGGACTCTGAGCCTATGGACAGCAAGAACTGGATTTATTTGATATCACTTGAATGCATTTTGATTACCACTTGAATGATACTCAGTAAATATTAATAACTGAATAAGCCCGTTGCAGGGAAAAGATACAAAGTAGAATTCAGTAAGAGTGGAGAAACCAGGACTCTGACAAGATGAAAACATGAATAGAATAAGGGATAGCTTAAGAAAATCCAACTTGGGGGAAAACATGCTAACCAGGATATGATCATCATCTTGCAGTAGCTGAATGGTATGTTTAGGATAATGAAGAAGAGGAGAAAGCTCTGGGAATGCAAACTTCAGATGAACCTACAGCTTTGGGAAGGGAAGTGAGCACCCATCTCTAGTAAGGACCCGCTTGATGGACGTATAGGAAGGAGGACAGAATCCACAAGGAAGAGATCCTGGTTTGTGAATTTTAAGTCTAGGGAAGTGTGGTCACTTGGAATGGAGGAATGATGGCACTTTTCTGAGAGCCAACATGGGAGGTAAGGAGTAAATATTTGCACAAAGCTGAACTGGAGACAATGCATAGGGAAAAAATGTGTTCAGAAGTAGGACAAGTATATCTGTCCCTCTTAAATTCCCTCTCCACATAATAGCAATACTGATCATTGAGTGCTTCTATCTGCCAAGCAATGTATTATCATGTTAGCCTGGCTGATGATAATCCCAAAACAACAACAATCAGGAAGCCCTATTTCACACAAGTTCAACTTGAAAAAAATGAAGGAAATTGATTTTTAAAAACGTGCTGGCAAGGTTTCTGTGAAACTGGCATACTCTCGCATGGAACACAAATTGAAACAATCCTTTTGGAGAGCCATTTGGCACTGCTTTCCAAGAGCCATAAAACTCATCTAGTAATCCCACTCCTAGGGATTTACCCTAAGGAAAATAACTCTTAAAAAAAAAAAAGCCCTATATGTTCAAAGCTTTTTAAAAGAGCAAAACCTGGAAAGAATCTAAATTCCCAACAATTTGGGGATGGTTAAATAATTCATGATATATAAACTCCACGGAAAATTATGTAGCCTTTAAAATGATAAATGGGCACACTGTGTGTCAGCATGAAAGGCGTGTAACAAGTAATGCTCCAGGATAAGAGTAGAACACAAAGCTATACATATGCTCTGATTAGAGTTCTGTAAAAATACTTGCGGATAGAAATTGAAACAGACAACAAAGAAACAACAAATGTTATTTTATGAAAGTCATGGATTTTGTTTTTTTAGTTGTGGATAATTTTAAAAACTAAAAACAGCAGAGTTCTTATTTTAGCTAGATAAAATTGAGAGCGATCCATGGTATTTAAGTTAGAAGACATCGTATAGGCCCCTGGCTGTCACACTCATTCTATAGTTCAGCAAACTGAGGCCTCTGGAAAAGTAATGTGTCTGGCTCACAATCGGGCAATGGCAGAGGTGAGACTAGAACATAGAAGCATAAAGTGGAGTGTGTCTGGAAGTTTCCAGAGACTGATAATGTGTGGAAACACACAGGGTAGAGGGCAAGAAGAAAAACAGGGATGCCTCACAAAAATTTTTGGATGTGGATAACAAATGCAATCAGTTAGGATTGTAAAGTAACCCTCATCTCGCTGAAGATCAGCTACCATCCACTCATAAGCACATAGTGAGCCTGGAAGAAAAGCATCTGTTTTCTGTCTTTGAGGTCATCTTCTCCCTATCCTCATTACTGCTTCTCTGGATCAAGCTTTTGCTGATCGTTTATTGGGGAAACTTGCTATATCCCAGGCACTGTGCTCAGACTAGAAGTACAATGATTAGTAAGGCACACATACCTTCCTCTAAAAGTGCTCTCACTTTATCATTGCAGACAGACAATGAGCAGGCCAGCAGATACATGATTTAATATGCTAATGAGTGCTGTCTGAAAAGCAAACAAAGCAAAACAGGGTTTTGGGGTGAAGTCTGCCTGGGTACAGGGTGAGAAGTATGGAGAACAGACAGTTATAAGCAAGAAGGTGATATGATCTGATTTGTACATGAAAGCTTACTCCGACTGCCTTTATTTCTAGGACAATCACAACAGCATCTCCTCTTCCCACTCCATGAACACTCTCTGGCTGTTGTCATTGTGGGCAAAAAGGTTTTAACACAATATAGATTTGATGTGACACTGAAAACATGCAAAAGCTCCCTGGCGGCCCCAAGCCCAAGTACACGCTCTCCGCACAGTGTGGCGGAGATCTCTACAGCTGGCTTCCACATCGCCTCCACCCCGCCAAGTCCATGTCCTCCACCCCATACCACAGCGCTCTTCAGCAGTGCCACCCTGCTGCTCACTGCCATCCTGGAATGCTGTACACTTTCCCAAGGCCGGACAGTTGGACAATCATTCTTCTCTGTGATCTCCTTCCTCCTTTCTTTCTAGAACTCTCTCCTTCCCTTTGATGCTTTGTTTTCATGTTGCCTCTTCTTAAAAGTCTTCCCTCACCCTTCCAGGCAGAGCAGATTAGTCACCAGCTTTTAGGTGCTCATAACATGCTTTGTTCACACTTGTACTGTAACACGTCATAGTGAATCATAAGTATTTGTGTGTGTAGATGTACCTATATATATTAAACTCTTGGAGAGCAGAGATCATGTCTTAAATTTAGAGCCAAGCACAAACTGGCTATTTAGCATTAGTGGATATTTAATGAATGAGTCAGTGCATAGATCACTGATGGAAGGATGGATAGGTACATGAATTTATTACTAAATGAATGAAATACAGTTTATCCCCCCATTTCAAAAGGGAAGGGAACTATGCATGAACTGGTTACTTGTCTTGGAAAACAAGAATCTGATAAGGTGATTTTTAAGGTTACTTTTAGCTTTGATGTCCCAGCATCTGAGAGTCAATATATCACAATAAGTTATTGCCATTAGACTCAGAAAGCCTTCTTGGCTTGGTGTGTTGAGATAACTCAAGGGGCTTCTGGGATTATAATTAAGGATCAAAAGGGATACAGAGCCCTCAACTTGCAGGCCTGCTTCACTGGGATAAATAAAACTTGGGCATGGGTTGGGTGTCCTCCTGTTCCACTTGGCAGCATTCACAATACCCCAACATACCTGCTGAGGGAAGAAGTCTCCAGCAAAACAGGTTTTGAGCTGACTCAGCAACAGCACAGCTATACACTCCTGTAAATTTCCAGGGCTGTGAGAGGGAGGCATACATGCGCCGCTATGTTCCACAGTTCCAGTGGCCATCTTTTCTTACCCCATTCTCCCGTGGGTGTGGTGCTCAGGACAGACTTGTGAGGATTTAGGCCAGAGGTCAGGACAGGAATAATCCTTAACTCAGCTCTCAGTGGAGGAAGAAAGAGTGAAGACACAGTGTTTCCTGTCTCTCAGTCTAGTGGAGGTCACCTGAAATTTTAGTTCAAGCCAGAAGGCCTGTTTTGAGACTCAATATGTGCTAAGCCCTGTAGCTGCTGCTATGGAGAATACAGGGAGGAATAAAATAGTTCCCATTCTCAGAAAGTCAAACTCCGGGGAAGAAGGGCAGCAATATGCCTGAAATAATATAGACAAGTAATTGGAGACACAGGGTGAAAAGTCCATTTGTGTGAAGGCTGGAAGTTCGGATAAAGAAGGAGGGAATGTTTCATAAAGAAGAAAATGTAATGAACTGACAGGCATGGGATTCCATGTTAGTTACAAAAATGCCTGAGCAAGTGTATGGAGGGGTGAAAGCAGAGGGTAGTGGAGATGGTAAGGAGAATGTTAGGCCACAGAAGAGAGTGGGCAGGGGGAAAAGGGAATTTTTTTTTAACACGTTGGAAGATAGAAGGAAACAGGAATCAATCACAACTAGAAACTTGCCTTATCACTTAATAAAAAAAAATTCCACGCCAGGGTTTGCGAGGCCCTGTTCCTACCCCTTGAGGGCCAAGCTCCATAGTTCAGAGTGCACCCAGTAGGCAATGGAGGCCCCAGAGCATCTTGGGAGGAGGTGAAGTGGAAAGTCAGGAGAGTATTGCTTCCTAACTGCTTCCCTTTCTGACCTGGTTAACCACTGCTGCACTAGCTGGGCAGTAACTCAAGCCTCCTGGAGGGTTGGACACATGACCTGAATGATCCCTTCCTAGGATATTCTGTGACCAAGTGTTTATTTATAATCAACACACGGCATTTGCAGAAAGTAGAAAAACATGTGCATACACACACAGAGACAGAAACACACACAGGTATTTCTGAAAAGAAATTTCCTGGAGCTAAAGAAATATGATGTATATCAAATGCACTTTTCTGGCACCAGTTACAGAGGAGCTGAGTGCCTCTGACCCTCGGATTTCATGCAAGATTTCTGTCTCCACTCTGGACGGTGATGGAGATTCTGCCCTCTGGTCTCTCATGTGCAAACAACAGATTTCCAGCCCCAGGATGAAAGGTGGGAAGGAGAGCTCAAAGAATATAAAAGGAAAAGAGACCTGTCAGTATCTGAAACTAACAAGAAAATACTTCTAAGCCAACAGAAAAGCTCCTACCTTTCAAAAATGTAATCAGCGTTAAAATCGTTCATTTCCTTCTTCCCTTTCCTTCAGAGGGAGGAGTTTACAGTAAACTACTTTGGAAGTTCAGTGAGTACTAAGTTACCTTCAAAAATAACTCAAGAGGCAGAGATATGAAGGATTCAAGCTTCAGAACATAGGTAAAGCAAAGAAAGAAGCTGGAAATCTAAACCTGTCCAGGTGGCTTTTTGAAAATTTCTCTTGCTGATTTGGGGAGTTGTGTTGCTGTTTGCTGCTTTGGACAGGTTTTCATGCTGAATGAATCCTGGGGACTGTATTAGTCCTTTACCCTGTGAACTGTTCAGGGCCTAAGACAGGGTTTTCATACTGCAGAAGACTTTGATGACCTTCAATTGGGATTGATATGGTAAGTTCTTAGAGTCCCTGAGCAGAGGGCTCATTTCTCCTCCATGTCTGTTGGGGAGAAACTCTGTACATCTGGTAGGAATCATTCTGCCAGCCAGAGATGTGGTCTTCACCACAGAAAATATGGGTTCTCCTATCACCTCTAACTCCAACAGCCACGAGACAGGACAGGAGACACTTTTCCTCCCCAGGCCCAGGTTTTGTGAGAAATGATGAAATTAAACACATTACTTCTGTGGTCCCTGCCAGAACTGATGCTCTGTGAATTGAATTTGTTTGAGCACCAGAATGGGTAGTTAAATGCTACTGATTTTTTCTTTTCTTTTTTTTTCCTTGATGCCCTTGAGGGAAAAAAAAATATTGGTACAACAATAACTTACTCTGCACAAGGTACCATGCTAATAGAGCTGTGTTTATTATTTAGCTTGTCGGCATAATGAGGGCAAGGATACACGATAGGATTGCCTAGCAACGGCAACTCCAATGGCCTGGTTGGAGGTTTACTACAGATTCAGCCCAATTTTTCCCACCTTCTGCATTTCTACCCTGAAAATGAGAAGTGCAAAAACTCCCAATGATCTTCATAATGTGATTAGGTGCTAATAGATCCTAAAGCACCATGTGATTCATCAAAGAAGGCTTAAGTCACAGTCAGTATCATTTTAGTGTTTAGCAAAGTGTGTTGTAACTTACTTATTGGGAAACCAAGAATCAGTCAATGATATGGATGGTAACCAGATGAACCAGAATTTTCCATTCCCTAGGATAGTCCATTCCCTCGCCCGTTTATGTAAACAAGAATTCACTTTGGCATTAGAATAATAGCAGCCCACGAGGACTAGATTCTGGTAGACTCAGGCTTACCAACTGTCCGGCAATGTGTCAGCTGTGGAGATTGCTGTCCACTCCAGCAGGGCACTACAGGCACCCAATCAGACTCCATTTCAGAAATCATGGGTGGTGTTTCCATGGAGCTCTGCCCGAAAAGAGGTGATCTAAATCTTGCATGAGAGATGTACATCAACAGGGAGCTCTGCCTAGAACACGGTGACCTAAAAAATCATATTAAGGAACTCAGGATGCAGAATCAGTTGCAGAGACACCAAGTGACTCTATACAAGGCATCTAGCATGTTGCCTGGTCTCCTTGAAACCCCCTGAGGAAAGGGGTCTGCCTTGGTTACATACCAGGGCCACAGCCCAGCCCAGCCAGGGGCATATACTGATTTTCACTGCTCTATTTTTTAAGGGACACTGCTCTTTCTATTAATCATGTTGCTGTTTGTTGAGCTCTGGAAAGCAGGCACTGATTCACAGAGAGAAATATCACCAAGTTGCTAGACTGGAATGCTAGCTTGGCTGCATCTCCATTTTAGATCCTGTGCATTTTATTTTTTATATCCTTTAAACAAAGATGCACATGTCTATCTCCTGGGAAGATTAGGACCAGGAAGGATTTGGTTGGACATTGATAGTTAACCACTCCTCCCTTGTTAGACGGAGAGAGCTATGCAATAATACATTTCCCCTTTTTTTTCTAAACTGCTGGGAAGCTTAAAAAAATGCATTAAAATCATACTTATTCTGGGTTTTCCTTCTCTAACTGTCTTCTTCTTCCATGTCAAGGTCTTAATAAATTTTTTATAAGTGTTTTAATGATCCTGTTGTAGCCATGTCTAATATTAAGTTACTTTAAATCCTTCTCTGAAAGCAACGTGCAAGTAAATTTAAAATGTGGGTTAGTATGATTTACAGAACTCTCCAGATAAGACAATGGGAAATATTCATGATTTTGCCATGGTGAAGTCTGGAACTTCACTTCCAACACTGTGACTTATTAACATTTAAGAGTTTATATGTGAGCTGGGGGTGTAGCTCAGTGGTAGAGCATTTAGTGCGTGTAGGGTCTTGGTTCAATCTCTAGTGCTGCGAAACAAAAAGCAGAATTTATATATAATTTAAGTCATGATAAAGCTTTTCACAGTTCTTACCATTTATAAAGTGAATACTTGCACATCCAAGATCTCATTTTATAATGTGTGTTCACATTTTATAGATGAAGAAAATGAGGCTCAGAGAGATTAAGTGGCTTGCCAGAGGTTGTGGAGCTACTAAGCTTAGACATTCTAGTACTGAACCAAGTCCTCCTCCCAGTTTCACATTGCTACCTTGTCTCTCATTGACTTCTCACATAAACCAGCATCTTCTCATTATCCATAGGCAAATTTCTTTATCTTTTTCTGCTTCTCGAACTTTCTTTCAATGTGTCACTAAAACCTAAGCACAGAGGCTATTTTAGGGGTTAGTTCCCTGGCTAAGATGGTCTGTAGAAGATCTGGATATCACTTATCTGAACCCTACAGGCTCAAAGTTGACATGGCCACTTTCAGATCTGAACTTCCTGTCATTGTGGGCTTCCTGCTTCTGCTTCTCTGGTATAATCCAGTCTCCAACTTGCTTTCCCTCCCCTGCCACTCGCCCTGCACTTGAGTGGCAGCAGGCTGTTGGGAAAGTCAAGGAGAAGAATGGACCATTGCTTCCTGGGGCTTGTTGGTGAGAAAACATCTTTACATTTCAAACCTCGGGGTCGTGTTGCTCCATCAAATGAGTCAGTTGACTGATTTCCTTTAATGTGACTCTGAAAAAGAAGGTTTTGGGAAGTATTTTTGGTTTCTGCCATGCTAGGCAGCTCATCTCCTGCCAACTGTGAGTTGAAACGCTGTACAGATACCTAGTCTAGAAGGTCTGTTGTCCATAGAACCTTCTGGGAAGCCAAGCACCCTAAAAGAGAGGTTCATCAGGGGTATTGTATCTGATTCCATTTCTCCATGTTAGGCCAGACCCCATTCTGGTTTGCCATTAGGCCCAGATCCTGCACGCAGTCTGGGGGCTGGTGAGGCTAATCTCAAAGGGCCAGAAATGAGTCAGTTTCCACGCTCAGCACCAGGCGTGTGGCTTCCTGAAGCACAGACAAGGAAGTGCTGAATTTCAAAGAGCAAGTTTTTTTTCTCTTTGCATACCATATCCGGAACTGAAACCACCAATTCATTTCACTTAAGGTCTCACACTACACTCAGATCACCAATAACATTCCAGAGATAAGACACCGAGGCTTTACCAACCCACCCATTCCATCTCCCCTTCTTTCTTTTCTCTTCTGGTGATTATGACTGGATTCTTCTTTTTCAACTTCTTTATTTTTAGTTCTGACAACATAAAATTTGGGAGCCTTTGTTTTCTTTCTTATGTGTTTATTTCACCAGTATTTATGAGTACAGGGAGCTAAATATCTAAAAATCTGCTTAGAGTATGACTAAGCTTGTAACTTTCTACTTTTCTTAGCTGTGTGTGAGTGTAGGGTCAGAAATTCAGTGTCCTGATCCAGAGAGCAACTGGGTTTGCTGACAGCATCCACATTGAGGTAACACATCACCTCATTAACTCGTGAAAGTGGTTAAGAGATAGGGTCTGTGGACAGATTCATGCAAAGTACCCTCATGAACAGAAAAGCAACGGAACACATACACATTCTCCTGGCTCTGTCTGTAGCACCAACATACTAGGAGGAAGAATCCCTACCACTTATATAGCACAGTAAAATTTATAAACCACTTTCACATCCTTTCTCTCTCTTGCTTCTTACCAGAACTTGTGAGATCAATCACACAAGCATTACCTTCCCCATTTTAGAGGTGAGGGGATCCAATGCTAATGAAAGTAGAAAGATGGGCCCAACCAACGACAGTGAAAATGCCAGAGATCTCAGATTAGACTCCAGTTCTGTTGATTCCAAGTACAGGATTCTTGAAACTCCCATCTAACTTTATATAGAATGTAATATTATATCATAATCTGTGACAACGTTATATGGTCATTTGTGGACATTTTTATATCTCAGGTTCTTGCAGATCAGAATTAATGGCTGTCAGTTATTACTTTGGTATAACCTTTCCAGGCCTCTGCTTTCTTTATTTTAAAAAAAATGGAGGCACGGTATTAAATTCACTGTTGCTTTCTGTTCTAACAGTCTGTGCATCCTTATGTCAATGACTGCTGAACCCATAGAATTTACCTCCAAATTTTTACCCAAAGGGCTCACCTTGGATCATTGCTTCCCAAGATGAAAGTTATATTCAGTAAAAATGATTATCGGGATACTATGGTCACATAAGTTAGCAAAAAGCAGGTTCATCTAAACAAAGCAGTTGCTTTGCTTCAGCTTATTTCAGAGCCTTCACATATCAGAGGGGGCTATGGCATGCATCCTTCCTCCACCTTTGCCCTAGAATTTGAATCTCTTCGGATAAGCATTCCATGGTATGCATTTTGATCAACAGAGAGGGTTTTTCTAATGATCCCATTGGTCTTTCCAAATTCAGCATACATTCCAAGAGAGATTCTTGCAATCACACTAGCACCACAAATCCCTATACCTGACCTCCTGCCAGGGCTGCATGTGCTAGGCCTGGCAGTGTGTTGCTCCAAGCCCAGTGGCACCTAACATTGAACAATTCCAGCTGCATAACTAGAGCACATCCTTGCAGCTACAGAAGCCCTTGTATTTAAGAAGTACCCACCATCTATCAGAAAGCAAGGATTTCCACATGTTGGCTGAATACAGGACTGGAGACAGTGCTTCTTATTGCATTGGTAATTTACATTTCCCTGAGTGTAGAATGCCACTATTTTCCTATTGCAGGACAAGAGAGATGAGGCCTCCCATGGGTTTTGCATTCTGCCTAGCGTCATCCTGTCTCTTGGAACTCTTGTAGCATCCTTCCTTTTAGAGAAAGGAATTTGAGGTTTGGGGAGGGGTGGCAGGCCAAAGGAGGTATTGAAAGTTCTTAGCCATACTCTGTCTCATTGGAACTTCCTCCTTCGATCCAAACAAGTTTGATCCTGATTCCACAAGCATGGACTGTGTCTTCTTCAATTAGACAAATGACTATACCTGCCTTAAATTTATTATCTTAAAAGACCCCTGAGCCACATTACCTCCATTCTCGAGCCTAACATATCTTCTTTCTGAATTCAGCTGTATCTTCTAATCTCGGTCAGTCTACAGTGTAATGTTTCATTGGGGATACTCCACTCAAACTTGACTTCCTGCCCTGGGTTTAGGTCAACAAATGCCACAGGAAAAATTTGGTGTTTCCACATCTGACTTCAGCCACAACTTGTGCTTGGTTACAGATTCCTACCCGTATGACCGACTGAGACAAGTTATCTTTAGTTTTAGAATGACAAGAAACTTCCTAGTATTGAATTATGTGAAGGAAACTTCATCATGAAGGCAGGAATATAGGCAAATCGACATTTCAAATGGCTTCGGGAATTCTTTAATTCTGTTTTATTTGCAAGAAGAAAATGATTCTCATCCTTCCTTGACTTGAATAGATGTTCCACTGTCTTTATCAACATCTAGTGCTTTAAGATTTTATAAGAATATGTCACTTTTATTATCTTACTATTACCATAACAGTCCTGCCAGGTCAGGTATTACTGTATCATGTCATAATACTTTGATTATTTCATGAGCACACAGGTGCTGAGGCCATAGCATGGGTTAGAGTTTTAATCTTTTGTCCTAGTATTGTAATCCTGAACTACATATGCTTTAAATATTCTGGGTTCTAACCCCTGTGTGACCTTAGTTAGGCAAATCCCTTTCTCTCTTTGGCCTTCAGCTGTTCCAGCTGTACAATGAAAGAGGTAGATGGGGGTGAACTAGATAATCCCTGAAAACCCCAACCTTTGCCAACTCCTGGCAACTTCTGTCTTTATTCACCAATGAACAAAAAGGCAAAAACACAAGTAAATCCAGGAAGGAAAATCTTTCTCTACTACGTGCCACACTTGTTTGGACAACATGCTCCAAATCACTCATTACAACAGACAGTGACAGTTACTTTTTAATGTAGAAGTCCTGTTTGGTTCAAGAAAAGAAATTTTTGAGAGAAAGTTTAAGTCTTGAAACTGCTAATGGCTTCCTGTGATGGTATGTGGGACACCATGGGGGTGGGGAACAATAAGCCAGACAGTTCATCTTAGGGGTAACCTCTTTGGTTTATGTAAAATATCTGACTCAAAGCAAATTCATTCTTGTAGGCTGCCATGCCTGAAAGAGGACGCAGCCTTGCTTAAAAGAGATTGAATCTTTCATACACTTAATCAGCCACATCTCTGCTCTGTGTTGTGATGTCTAATTTCCAGAGGAACGATCATTTTCAAACCACATAAATGATGATGCTTTTGGAAAAAAAAAAAAAAGCAATAAAAATGAAAAACCCACCTCTCCTAAAAGTAAAGATTTCAAAATGAACTTGCCTATTGTTTGTATTTTACACCCACATTCTTGATGCTTATTATCTCTGAAATCATTTCAGTTTCCAAAAATCATTTGAAACACTCCTACACCTGGGGCTTTTGATAAACAGTCCAGGTTCTACAAAGAGAAGTGTATGCGTGTGTGTGTGTGTGTGTGTGTGTGTGTGTGTGTGTGAGAGAGAGAGAGACTGAGAGACATAGAAAGACAGGTTGTGGGGAAAGAGGGAGAGAACACAAAGCCCATCTGTGGTCTCTACAGTATGAGCCCAGCAAAGAATACAAAGGAATTCCACAAGAATGACTCTTCTTCCACGGTTCTCTCTTTTGAGATTACATGAAACTTTTCGGTAATTTCATGCAGATGCTAAGAATAAAAAGAATGATCGATGGTTTTGAGCATTAACAATATCCCAGGTACTTTTTTAAGAGCCTCTTATACATAAGAATCCACATATTACTCACAAAAAGTCTATGAGGTTTATACTACCATCCCATTTTACAGATGAAAAACTGAATCACAGAGAAGTAAGTTTCCTAGTCTCTTGATCATTAATACTGAGTCAAAATGCTCCCTGACTGTCACCAAGATTTAAGATGTCACTCCTTCTGGGAAGCATTTTCAGTGGAAAGGAATCTCACTTTCTTCTTAACAGCCCAGAGTTTTCTTATGGCACTGAAGCATTTGCTGTAAGCTACACAAATCTATGCACATTTCAAATCATCTCTGCAAGACTCTAAGCTCCTTATGATCAAGGAGGGATTAAATTTATCCCTGTTTCCCCACAGAATGGCAAAGTGCCTGGCACTGTGTAGGTATCTGGGAAGTATCAATTGAGGAAATGAATGAAGAAACTTGAGTTTCAAGCCCAAGTTGTCTGCTCGCCTAATCTTGAGACAACTATTTATGACTTTTAAAAGAAGATGTCTCACTTGCTTTTAGCCCTGGGGGCTTTCTCCCTGAGTTCTTCTTCACTTCTTGGGGTTGTGGTAGCTAGCTTGTCCAACTGGTGTGGAAGCACATTTCAAACGAAATGCTGCAAATGAAAGAGAAAATCTGAAGTCGTGAAGTCGTATCCAATCGTGAAGTTTGCTGTACTGCTGATTCTAAAGTTAACTTCACACAGATTAAATTGATATAGATCATCTTAGCTTTCAATGAGTTCTTTATATTTTTAGAAACAAAGAAGCATCCTGTGAGACCACTGGCCAAACCTCATCATCAAAGCGTAGCAGGACCATATAGAAATACAGAGATGTAGCAAGAGGCCTCTGAAGAAAGGACCATCAATAAGGAGCCTGTCAAAATAGACACTTCTCCAAATGTCCTCTCCTTTAGCTCTCTCATTTGGCAGATAGGGATGATGTGACAGAGAGAGGGAATGAGTTGCCAGAAATAACAGGTCATTCTAATAAAAGAAGTGGGGATAAACCCAGGACAGGTAACTCCCAGATGAAACACGCTTCCTTATTTTATTTTTCTAATCTCCAATACTGGGTTATAAATCAGTGATTCTTAAACTGGATTCTTTTAGGCTGTATTTGTGCTAAATATTTTATTTAGATTTGAGTAAGTCCTTAGGCTTGGTAAAGACCAATTCTAAGGTTCTAGATGACAGAGGGGTCTCTATTTTTTTTAATCACTTACTCAACATTTGTGCATACCAAGCTATGGCAAAATAGTTGGTTGACGTCAGAAGATCATGAGTCCCTGGTCTTGCCAGCGATAAATCTAATTGCTGGCACAGAGTGGATCAAATGCAAAGTGACAGCTGAGACTGGAGATTGCTGGCCTCCCTCCACGCAGGGTTCTTTAGTCCATGCCCATGCTGATAGAAAATGTTACAATGTCTTTACAATGGCGGTCCAGTGTTTTACAGTAGTTATGATCTCTCAGTGCTGCTGGTGGGGAGAAGAGGGCATAAGTGGACAGTGTCTGATCAGATGCCAATGACAGGAAGGTGACACAGCAGATGCATGTTAGTCACAACACTGGCCCTGAGTCTGCATGATGTTTGGCATGCACACACCTCTGTGGATTCTGTCTTTCCTTTCTGAAAATTGAAGGGGCTTGGTCTAGGAATATGTAAGATTCCTTCTACCTCTAGGATTCATTGAGTCTAAGAATGTATCAATCCCTCCTTTCCCTAGTGTAGCTCTGTGGATTTTCAGTTGAGCAACAGCTCAGAAACTTCTCAGCTAACAGTTTTGACATCACCAGGGGAAGGTCATTTGGGGACAGAAAAGTGTCCCAGTCCTAGAGTCAAAGCTGAGAGGCTGAGGAAAAGAGGACTGCAAGTTTAAGCGTGGCCTGGGCAATTTAGTGACATAGTGAGACCATGTCTCAAGAAAAAGTACAAAGGACAAGGGATTTAGCTCAGTGGAAAGGTCCTGCATTTAATCCCCAGTACTACAGAAATAAATAAGCACTAAGAAATGAAAAAGGAAGTATGCTTATTCTTAACTCTACATGTAAGTAATTTTAAGCAAGTTCCATCAGTTCCCTGACTGCATCTCCAAAGCTTTCTCTGCAAAATACAAGTAATAACATCTATTTCACAGCCATCTCATGGGTCAAAAGAGATTATGGATGCCACAGCATATCGTCATTGGGAAATTTTCAGGAGCTAAGTGGATGGGGATAAGGATGGATGTGTCTATGAGGAGGTAAGGACACTTTCTGGTTTTCTACAAAGATACAAATGATCTATTGGTTCAGGGTCAATAGATAAGGCAGGGGCAGGGAGGGAGATGTGCTATCTGACCTGCTATGCTCTTCCCAAACTAAGAACCAGAGGCTCCTGCAACAATCCTTTCCTTAGGACCCTCAGTCTCCTATCCTCCCAACACAGTAGAAAGCATCACCGACCTTATCCCTTATGCTTTCTTTCTCCCACCTCTGCGACTGAAGACCCAGCAAGAGGTGCCAAACCAAAACTCTTGTACAGATTTTACCCTGACCTCTTTAGCCTTCTAGATTGTGTAAAGGAAAGAGTAGAGGAGCTCTTCTTGCTCATACACTTCACTTTGCTTTGCACAAGGTCTCCTTGAGGCAGTTAAGTCTCCTGACTACTTCATCTCCCAGTGTGATCCTAGCACCTTGGTGTTTTTCTGGTGGCAAAGCATGATGATATCTGATAGGAGTGAAACACTGAGTAGAAAACCTGGATTTTCACATGAATTTACAAGCTTATAGAGCTGTGCAGGATGTTAGGAACTTTACCAAGTTCAGTGCCCTGTTGTTTATAGACACAGGAACTGAGTTTCAGGGGAGAAAAGCAAGTGGTAGTATCATTTAGAGAAAGAAACAGAAGGATATTTAAGGAATGTCTAGGTCAAATTCTTTACAGGACAGATGAGGAAACTGAGGCTTAAAGCTAGTACTGAGATCTACGGCCTCTGATTCCAAGTTTTGTTCTCATTTCACGAGACCACGTAGAATGTATACAGTGTGGAAACCATATATGTGAAACCCAGTTTCTAAAGATACATAGGTAAAGAATCAGTTATTACATTAATGTGAATTCACGCAAATAGATTTATATATCTACATTTGGAATCCCTATTTTACTCTGTAAGAGTTCCATCATATATTCCTGTGTCAAGATGAGATGAAGAACATAAATCCACAGTAGAGATACAGGATATATGTGTACAGGCATAAAATAACTATTAGAATTATTTTCATTCCACCCCTACAGCTCCAAGTTACCTTGTAAAAGTCAATTTTCTATTACTGAAAGCAGCTTATGTATGATGGTCCAAAGTTAGGCCCCAGTGGATAAAAGTTCAGCCTGGAAATAAAAGGGTCTAAGTATTCTTGGATTGAGACTAAAGAAGATGCTGGTTTTGAAGTCAGACCAGCAATGAGCTCACGCATGTTTAACAAGTGGCTCTCAGGTAGGAAGCCTTCATTGGTTGTTTGCCAATATCCTGGGTAAAATACTTCCACCATGGCCAACTGAAAACTGCCAAGGTAACATTAGTGAGTATCCAACTTGGGAGAGATACACAGCACCACACCACCATATAGTATTTCTAATACAACTATGTGCAAGATAAATAACATTGAGTATATTTGATAATAAAATGTCAAAAAAGAAACAAGTTGTACTTATTGTCACCATTTTTCAAATAACTTATTGCATGCTTATACGGTTTAAATTAATGATGCTTTCCAAACAGCTGACACAATTTCTGAAGTTTAACAATCTGCTTTTATCAACTCGAGCAAGTCAGCTCCTGGCATACCGCTCCGCCAGATAGACTTGCGTTTGAATCCTGGCCTATTGTTGTATTAGCTGTGTGATACTGAGTGAGGCTTTGAACTTCTTTGAGCCTTAATGTTTTCAGCCGTTGAAGGTGATAACAACAATAATAACCTCAAGGGTTTATTGGTGAAATTAGAAGAAGTAGTGCATCACATAGTAATAAACTCTCAGGGAATTACTATTAGTATATTATCAAGCCAAATACATTGACTGAGTAAACATTTTGCAAGAAATGCATTTTACAGGCACTTCCTATTGTACAAAATACTTCAAACATTATTCTTACTTCTCTCTCAAGAGGTGATGATCTATCAGAATGGAATATAAGAAAGAGACACCAGAAATTCAATCCAGAACAAACTCTGATCAGCTCATGAGAAACATAGAGCTTGTGGATGGTGGGGAAGGGAGGAAGGGAAGATTGATGGTGATGACTGCACTGCATCATGTATTTCATAATAGACTTCGATGGGCAGAGATGGCCAGAAAAAGGTGTCCCAAGAAGAGGGAATAAAGCTGATGACAAAGGAACACGGAGGAGAGGATGATATGCAATTCTCTCGAACAAATAATATGAAAAGGGTGCCCCAGAGATTGTTGGCAAGGCAGTAGCTTTGGAGTGGTGTTAGTTTTGAATGCTGAAAAATTTGGTTTCTGTTCAGTCAGGTAAAAATGATCCTGGAGAAGTGGTTTGCCTCGAATAAGTGATATACATCAGATTTTTGGTTACTTATAATTTTAAATACTTGACTTTTGAATGAATGCTTATAACACTTACTCTTTTTTTCTTTAACAAGAACAGTTAAGAGTTAATTAGAAGCTAAAATACATTGTTAAACTAAGTAAACCCTCTCCTCCTGGAGCGGAGCATCTTGTGCTCAGGAAAGAAGGTGGCATATTAATCCCAGTAGAAAACAAAGTCATTGTTTAAAGGCTTTAATAAATATTAGGAAGGTTCAAGCCAGTGGCAGTATTTCATGAGGTTTGAATTGTCTGCTGCGTCCCTCTTGCATTATGCTTCACACAAAAAAAGTCATATGACCTACATCTTTATCTGCTCCAGTCTGAAGCTTCTATATATAGGCTTCGGTTATGAATGTTTTTTCCTATGAAAAGGTCAGACCTTGCACATGTACCATCCGTGCAGAGCCTTGCTTATTAAAAAGCAGGCAGGCAAGTATGCAAAAGTCATCAAAATAGTACAGATGCTGTGGGGGAAACTTGACAGTTTTCTGAAAGAAAAATGGCCTCTAAACTTTCTCAGAGAGATGGGGAAGCCTCTATCTTGTGATTACAGAGCATTTTCTTTCTTGCTGAAGCAACCTGTAGCTGTCAGCCCACACTTACAGAACCAGACTGAGATCCTCCCACTCTCAGCCCTCTCGTGCATGTGGGTGCATAAAGTTGCCCCTATCAGAGAGACACTAAGTTAACTCCTCCTCCTCACCTCAAACCTCCATGGAACATCTGGAGGTGGGGCTGGGGAAGGTGCCTTGGTCGGATAGACGCAAACCCAATTTGGGGTTTCCGGTGGTACACAGCGAGCAGCAGCCACCCTCGGCCACCACTGCAACACCAGAGAGAGCTGAACTCTTACTTTTAAGCCAAAAGTTCACAGGTTCAAACAACTCCTCTGATTGGTAACTGCCTCCTCGGGCTAACTCTTGACTCTGACGGCTCTGAAAAGACTAAGCTGCTTCAGAGAAGGCCTGCCAGTTCAATTTAGGCCCCTTTCTCAACAAGACCAAGCTCTTTCCCAGGATGAAGTAATTCCCTTTCTTTCACAGATGAGAAGTTGAAGTCCACAAAGAAGAAGTGAAGGGCCCACATTTGCTTGATAAGGAGATGAGCAGGGTTCATGTCAAAGTCATCAGCCTCCAAATCAGCCTCCTGTTGATTGGACCAGAGACTCTTGTCATGGGGCCAAGAGCTGGCATTGGAGTAGGCATTGTTGGCACAGAAAACAGTGGATGACACTGCTGGTATCCTCAGTGAGTGACTAGCTACCTGGTAAATCAAGACTCACACAGGGGTCATTAGGAAATAGGGGTCTCCAGGTTCTAGTGAGTAAAGTCTTGGCTGGAACTCAGAAGAACCTGGCTCTGGTTTTAGATTTGGTACTGTCCTTCACTTCTTCATTCATTCACTCATTTACCCGGGCAATAAATATTTATTGAGAAGGTGCCAGACAGACTTCATTCTAGGTACCAGGGACTCAACGCTGTGATTAGAAACAGATACAGTCCTGATTTCATGGAGCTTATATAAGTGGGTGGCCTCCTACCTGTACGTTGCAGATTATACATAATTATAATATATAGTAATTATATGTAGCTTACCTTTTAATCCACCCCCGTAGAGTATGAGCCCCTCAGAGACAGGAACCACATCTAATCCATTTATGAATCTCATTGCCTAGTACCAAGAATGTATTGATTGCAGGAATGATCTCTGAGGTATCCCAGTTATTTATTTTCTTAAAAGTAAGGATGCTTAATTAATAGTAATTAGTCAATTAGGTTACTTTTCCTCTTTGTTTACTAACAAAGTTATTACTGAAACCCTACTCTTGGTGTGAGCTGATGATCATACATATATAGCAACTCCTTCCTAACTTCCATCTGAAGCATCAGGTACCACCCACCTGGCTGGGCTTCCTTCCCCTAATCTAGCTTCTCAGGCCCCTGCTGAGGTGTTCCCTTGTTTTTCAAGCACAGAGCCACCTTGATCCAGCCTTTTCTGGTCCTTACAAACTTCCCTTGCTGAAAGCTAGGAAGGTTTGGAGATCTCTGGAGATTATGCAATATGGTGATACCAAGGGAAAAAAAAAAAAAAAAGAAAAAGACATACTTAGATTTGGCTTAAACAAAGGCTGGGCACTTGTAGCTAAATAATAAAGAAAGAAATGAAAGACAAATACTTATTCTAACAGTAGGAGCTTTCCAGATGATGGGCTGTTTCATCAAATAAAAAATTTTCCATGACAGATGAAATTCTGCAGGAACGAGGTTACCACCCCAAGGAGGCAGAGGAGTCAAAGTTGGAGGCAGAGAAGGTCCCTTAACACAAGGTGTCCTTCAGCCCAGTCTTCCTGGGCTGCCTTGCTTCACCATTTTGAGTATTCACGATGCGCCATATCCATAAAGTCACATCTCACCTTTTCCCAAATGAGGGATCTAACTTGAAAACAACGTGACTTTCATTTATATCAGCCCTCAGATTGTGGTAATGGTGTCACTGCAAGATGAGTGGCTTTCTTCTAAGTTAGCTCTCTTACAGTTCCACTTTGCTGTACTATTCACCTGCTCTAACACTTTCAGAATCCCCCAGCAGCTCCAGCTCCAGGATGTTGCCTCTTCGCTTTAGCTTGACACTCAAGGCCCTCACCATCGGGCTCTAAGACACCTTTTCAACCTCACCTTGAACTATTTTTTATCCATATCCTTGTTCTCCGGTCTCCTGCCTCTGGAACACTCACTTTTTCCACCTCTATGGTTATCTCTACATTGCTTCTGTTTCAATCATACTTCTAGCATCTATTTCCTTATTCCTTGACGTATTCCCTTATCTGCTTATGCTCTCTGAGAGCTTGAATTATGTCTTCTCCTTCGTGCACCCAGTACTCAGGTCATGTTTATTGGCTAGAAATAAGTTGCATTAGAAAACTTTTTTCCTTTCAGGGAAGCAAAAGAGCATATTGGTTAAGAAGGAAGATTCTGCAACCAGGCTACCTTGATGTGCTAGTTACTGATGTGCTAAACTTGACCAAATTACATGCCCCTAGTAGTCAGCTTCCTCGTCTGTAGAATAGGAATAAAGATTGTCTCTACAAAGTGTTGAGTTTTACAGGAGTTAATTTTTATAAAGTGCTTACTTCTCAGCTGGGTGTATGACTATCTGTTTAAGTGATGCCTATTCATTTGTCTTTCCCTCTTCTGTGAATATAAATTCTATTTTCCATGTATAAAGCACTTTAGAGTTTATGAAGCTCTCTCATAATAGTTTTCACATTTAATCATCACAGTGATATGCAAGGTAGGTGTTTGCCATCCCATGAGAGTTTTGGTGATTCAGGTGAAGTGTGAGGGCAGGAAGAGTGACGGGGGACCGGAGATTCTGGTTTTCTATCTCAAGTGCAGTCAGGTACAACACCTCGTTCTCAGCCTGGACCAGTGGGACAGCCAGGGCACTGTCTTGCATCTCTCCCGGTAAGTCTCTTCTCTACCCAAAGAACGGTGCTGGATCAAGCCCAGCCCAAAGCCTGGCTATTGTTCCTGCTGAGCCTAAGCTTGGGTTTCCTCTCTGAGCTCTCTCTAGTGAGGCAGCACCTATCGGTTCATGCGCTCCCTGGAGGCTTTGCGGTTTCATGTCACCTCTGCTACCGCGATTATTCTGTTAACTTTGCCCCATCCCTGTATGCAAACTTTTCTCAGTGCAGATCACCAGATAACAGTAGAACAGAACATTTTTGGAGTCAGTTAGGTCCAATTCCCCAGGAATGTATGCAGGAAAACACTGAGCTGCAGAGACCCCAGTAGACTCTTTGCTCCTGTGGGTGGGGCCTGGTCTCTGGAGCTGAGTAAAAAGAATGAGACACTTGTGCTTTAGAAGCACAGATTTGAGTAGACTCTGTCCTTGTTATCTCAGATGTCTAATACATTGAAGGTGCTGCATAAGTGCTTCATGAATAAATCCATGGATGAGTGAATATTACCCAGCTAGCCACTGGTTGATCTGGTTCAAACCTTGAGCTCTAGATTACCGTGCAGGGTCTCACTGTTGTCCACATGTTTTATCTCCCCCCGTTTAGACTCATAGCAAGATTTGAGAAACAGGTCAAGGTTAGAAAAACTGCCTTACTCAGAGTAAGGTGTTAGGAGCAGCTAATAAACAAGGGCACGGCAAAGATTCCATCTTCATTATGTTTATTCACAAGTGGATTCCCAGTTGTCTTGTTGAAGAGCTTCCTCTCTACCTCTCCTGAGGTGACAGAAGCTAAGCAGATTGTCCCCAAAGACCAGCATTGACAGGTTCAGGAATTGCTTCCTGGAATGCTGATGCTGTCCAAAATACCTAAAACTGCCTTACTGTATGAAAAGGAAACAGTACATTATACATATTGACGCCTAATGGATATCTTAATATGCTTCTAATGTTTCCTGACTTTAGCTTCTTTCATGGAGTGCCCAAGGTAGAAGATGTCCTGGAGGTAATTGGTCTTAATCCATCCGTTACAAAATAGATGGAAAACTAAAAGTCAGAGGGAAAAGGTGTGTTGGTCATGGCCACACAGCATGTCAGTGGCTCAGACTGACCTGGCATTCAGGTTTCTTGAGGAATACTGAAGAGATTCTTTCTGAGCTCTGTACTGCTGAATTCAGCATTAAGCCAGCTGACTGATCAAATGTAAGCACATGCTTGTCTGTTACACTGCTAGATCAGTATTTTGTACTTCTCAAAAATTCCTTTTTTGCCTGATACTCTAGACAATGGCTTTCCTATTTACCACGAACCTTATTTTTACAAACCAGCAAGCTTCATTTGGCTCAGAGGGGCCAAAGCTTCATGGTATTAGAAAGCTGACAGTGGGATTCGAACCCTGCTCTGACCACTACTCCATGTCCTGTGTCTTCCCTGCATAACTAACCCAATAGCTACCTGAGGACCAGGTGAATGGACGAGGATGGGACATACAGATGAATAAAAGACTGACAAACAGCAATCAGTCAATCACTCTTGAGAGAGAGTTTAAAAAATTAATTCTTGGACCCAGGATGAACTGTGTTAGCTGTCTCACCTGTGGTCTCCCTTAGTTTGACATTTGCGTATGTGTTTGAGGTGGGGGAAATGCTAAGAGCACTTAGACTGCATGTTATTTGTCAATTTCTCTGATGGCTGATCATATCCAATTTGGATGAGTCCAAAAAAGTCGAAATGAATCTAAGTGAACCAAACACCACCATCCAGAGTTTATCAGCAGTTCATATTTTGGTGTGCATTCATCCTGTTTTAGTCTTTTTTCCTTCAAAGCTTACATAGCTTTTAACAAATCCATTCTAAACCAACTGCTTGGTAATCTGTTTTTGTCATTTAATAAGTCACAAATATCTAGTTGGGTCCAAGTGGATCAAGTGGGGAAATGAACATAATATACTGACAGCATCTGATCTGTGGGATAGCACGTAGATGTTGAGATTCCCAAATACTACTTTTGGCTGATGGTTTCTGAGACTCAGTGAAACCATCTCACTCTTCTCTCCTGAGCATTTCTGTTTCAAAAATGAGCATGGTGACAACATTGTGGAGATAATGAATAATTATAACAGAAACACTAGCCCTTGGTTCATCTCTGTGAAACAAACACACACATATGCACACACACATGTATGCTCACACTATTACATATCCAGCACTGTGCTCAGGAGGTGCCGAGGGCAACATCAGACATCTCAGAGTTCCTTTGCCATGACCATAAAAGAAAAGCAGCACTGACTTCGTTACTATAAAAAAGATACGGAGGACCAAGCTAAGGAGGTCATCCAACATGCCTCCTTTGTTTGCTTTTGAAATGAATTCTTCGAAATAAGTGAACAAAAAAGTGAACCAGCGCTCAAAGGGGAGGTCCTATGGTTGAAGACCACTAGGGTGATTTCATTCACTTGTGGCGGAGTGGGGACTGGCACGCAATTTTGGTCTCTCAGACGATTCTATTCCTGTGTCCTAGAGGATATGGGTAAGTTTGAGTGATGGAGCTCATTGCAGAGGATGGAACATAAATGAACATGCTAAGTTCTCTTATGCCCCATCTCTAGCAGATGAATGCTGATGGTGCTTTTGGTGGCCTCTGCGGATGGGCTGACTGCCTGTCACTTCTGTGAATGAGGTGTAATTTGATTAACGTGAGCCACCCGTCAGGACGACCTCCCTGCTCAGTGAGGCAAAGCCTGCTGGGCATGGCTGGCTGGAGGGCCAGAGAGAGGTTGTGATTCATTTCAGCCCCAGGCGCCCACCTGGCGAGGCCTGGTGCAAGTGCTGTGGGACCAGGGAAAGTGAGAGGCTGCAGGCGCGCTGGCTGTGAGCTGGGCCTTGGGAGTAATAGTGAGAAGAAGGGTGAGAGTAGCAGCTGCTGAGGGCGATATTTATATAATGACTCTCTGGGTTTAAGGCAGGAAGTGAAACTAAGGTTGCACTGAGACACTTTCCTTCTCCCACACGGCTGCCCGGGGCAGCTCCAGAGGGGAGCCGAGGGGAGAGCTCAGCAGGTCACACCTTGTGGTGGACAGAGGTGCCAGGCTTCAGCTCTTCGATGGGTGACACGCTATAGGTTCCACTGGGCCCAAAGGCTCCGCTCTCTCCATGTCCTTACCATGGTGGCTTCTTCTCATCTAGATTCCCCTCGAGGTAGGGAGAGGGAGCTCCATTGCTGTCCACAGCTTTGCAGGCAGGAATGTTGCACGGGCACATGGGCCAATATCTGTGCGATGCAGAGTCATTCACGGGTGAGGTTCTTTATTACTTTTCAGTGGGCAGATCCAACCCCATCACTGTGGTTTCTATGGATGGCTGTCCCCTGACTTCCACCTGCTCCAGGAAAACTTCCTGTCTCACTCTCTTTGGTCCTCTCAAACACTAACACCTTTTCACCTCGTCTCATGCTCTGGCAAATGGCCCCATTGGTGCCCACCTCCCCTCCTGAGAAAAACCCAGGTTTAATAATATGGATGGTGTATGACAATACATTCAAGATGCTCCTTCACAGAAGGAAATAAAGCCCCAAAGAGAGAATCAGACATGTCCAGGCACTGGTCAGAGAGCGGCATGAAAATAGAACCTGGCAGGAGATTTTATGTGCATCTCTCTCCTCTGCACAAGACCCTCAGAACGAGATAGTTCTGATGTTAATGCCAGCACTATGAATTACACAAATCAGTCTCTCGCCTTTTATTTTTACTCCAAATTTAATTAATGGGTATTTCTTCAATTTATTTGATTAATAGGAAATCAATACAAATGATTTCCCATCATCTCCTTTGAGCTCTTACCTGATGTAACTTACCAAGAAACTTGCTGAATCCCATAGTCTAGCATCCTTAATCAGAGATATTTTTCCCATAGTGAATGTGAAGGGAAGTTTCTGAGTGCTTAGAAAAAAAGGAGGTCTGTTATCAGGTGTCCTCTTCCATTAAAGAACTTGCCAGCAAGACCTATAAATGCTAGCAGCTTTGAGAATCAGAAAATGACAAAATTGGAAGAGACATCATAGACAATTTCACCCAACCCCTTCAAATCTCTGATGAGGATATTGAGTCACAAAAACAAATGATATGCTCAGATTCATCCAATCAGTTAGAAGAAAACTTAGGGTAACTGTTCAAATTGCTTGCCTCTTAAGTCAGGGCACCATGCCTTGTCCTCCTCCCCAATGCGATACAATGGGCAAACTAGGTAAATAAATCATTTGAACCAGGTAGTATTTACTCCAGAATTCTAGTGTAAGTCATGAATAAAATTACAGAGCCCTTGTGCAGAATGCATGGCCTGTCATTTTAAATGATCACTGAACCAAAGGGAATGTTATATTAGCAATGGAATTGTACCCATATGAAGAGCTACCTGGGAATGATAATACTAAATCTCACTTTCACGTATGGAACTCATAATAGAGAGTATTACTATGAAGCAAACAACCTATTATGAGAAAAAAATGAGAAGGATTTTAACAAACTAATGTTCTTTACAAAAGTAGAGCTAAGGTCTAATCACTGAGACACAAAGATTTCAGGGCTCAGAGAGATCCAAGGTATCTGTTGTTTAGATTTTTTACATGAAAAGGCTGAAGAACTTGTTGGCATTGTACTATGTCATCTTCAAAAAGGATCACAAAAACAGTATAGAAATGTATATATTGCAACCTCCTTGAATAGAGGATATTAACAGAAAGATCTTACTGATTCTCACTTGAGTCTTACTTCACATTTTCATGAAAGACATAGAAAAAAGAAAAGCCCTGAAATACTCACTTTTAAAAACGTCATTAAAGACTTGTAGTCATCATAAGGTCTTATTTTCAGGCTACATTGATGGTCTCACCAGCAATGATGCTCAAGGCACCTGGTGAGACCAAAAGAGAGAGATCTGCCTCCTCCGTTGGGTACCAGGAACCCACACCCCAAGAAGCAGTGTCATTGCAAAGCTGACAGCACTGGACTCCAAATCTCCTCTTTCCACAACACAATGAGAATACACAGTAATTGTTTAAATTCCACATCTTTTGGGAAGTTACAAAGAATCTGGACAATTCCATGACATCAGGAGGAATGCAGGTAATTGTTTTCAGTAACCTCAGGTAAATGACCAGGGGCCATTTTAAAAGCTGCACACAACTGCCCCGTTGAATTATGGCAAGGACTCTGTAAGGAGAGCTGTGTGTTTTTTTTTTCTTTCTGTATATTAGCAAACTGAGAGAGGTTCAGTAACTTGTCTGTGGTCACAAAGCTAGAAATCAGTGAAGCTAGGGTTTGAGTTCTAGTCAATTTAGGTTCAAAGCTTGCGTTCCAGGTCAAGTATTTCAATTATCTCAGCGCTACAGTTGCAGAAATAGATTTAGAGATGTTAATAAACCATGATTATAGAGCTAATAAATCAAAGAGAGCAAAATTTAAACAAGAATAAATCTCAAGAACATAAAGATCTCAGAAGAAGGGGAACAAATCATAACAATTCAACTTCACTTCAGGCTAACATAAAGCAGTTTTCTTGGGTAAAATATACTCCAGTCTCTATAAAGTGATGGATCCTAGTATATCAGAATTAATAAATGCATTATTTAATTTCCCTTCCAAAAACAGGTATTAGGGACTATGTCTGTACTAGGTACAACACAAGTCTCATCCTTTCATTTTTTCTGGCCTTATGTTTTTTGAGTATTGTTCTCCCTACTATACAGGGGAAATTAAATTAGTGACTTGTATAACATCACACAGCTACTAAAGACAAGGCAGACGCTGAGATCAGCTCTGACAAATTTGAGTTCCAGGGGCTGCTTAAGCCTGGGATACTCACAGGACCACTGGACTACATCAGAAAGAATACTGGGGCCCTGATAGAAAAAATGTCATCCTCATTCACATGAAAACAATGTGTGGACTCAGAAAAAAATGTGGCTCCTCTATTCACAGACCTTCCTTCAAGAAAAGTTTAATAGACATAAGGAGACAGGAGAAGGATGGAGAACTATTCAAATCGCAAATGGAATGGATGCCTATTGGTATAGAGCTACGTTTTACAAAATGAGATTTCCCCAGTCAAAAGAGAGCAGGCTGAGAGGTGATATGGTAGTGTTTATTGTATGGAGCTCTGTACTTAATCAGCAAATCTCCGAAAAACAGAACTATCCTAGCCTTCTTTTACCCCAGTTGGTAAGAGTTAATTTGAGAGCAAATAAAAGGAAGTGCTATTTTGCATAGCAGATAGCAGATCTAGTGAGCTAAAGACATAGTAGCCAGCTGATAGTGCAAATGCACAAATGGGCTCAAAAAGGGATTATTTAAATACCAGATCTTGTTAATTCCAGATGGGCTTATTAAAGGTGTGTGAGACCTTGAAGCTCACCCAGCCTAACCTTACAATTTGCAAGCACCTGCAGTTCACTTGGCCCCCTCTGATGGCGAAGAGTTCGCTGTCTTCGGAGAGCCGATCGTACAGGAGGGGACCTCACCTTTCTGAACCATAATGTGGACAACTGTAAAATGAATGTGTTACACTAAGTAATGTTGATTCTCCCTTCTGTCCATAATCCTCTGACTTAGCTAACCACTGATGGCTTTGAGGCCCAAGTCAATTGTTTTGATACTCCCTTCAATACACTATCAATGGTAATGAGTTACACAACCCCTTGAGATCAATCCACATTATCAGGTGGAAATTTCCCTGACCGTGATGACTGGTCACTAACTCCCCCATCTCCATTACCTAAGGAAGCAGTTTCATCTAGAAATTTTTAAAAAAGGTTTCATCTGACTTTTCATTTGTTTTGGCAAATCTACTTACTGGTACCCTGATAAGGGTTAATAAGCAGAAATGAATTAACAAACAGAACAATTAGAAATTTAGTTTTGGAACTTGAAACTGACCTATGGTATGTATGATAAGACCCACTCCATGGATATGTTTAGGGCTAGTGACCTTGGTCTTGTCCCCACACGAATGGAATTTACATGAGAAAAGAAGGATTTTTTTTTTTTTAATCTGTAGAAATCTTATAAGAACGACCAAATCTGGGAGGAACCCCAAATATTTGGGAAGAAGCAGCTTAAACAATCAAGGGACAGTGCCAGAGAGTATATCCAGGGTCTCCTGGCTGGTTAATACCACACCTCAGTTTGAAACAGTTCTCTCAGATTTCAGGATCCTGACTATTCTCTTCCTAAGGTACTAAGCAGTTACACCATGCCAGGCATTGTAGTAAACCCTTTATAGACATTATCCCCCTTCTATTATAAGTTCTGAGGGGACAGGGGGTTCAGCTGTCTTCAGCTTTATTTGATATTATGAATATTCCCACTTACAAGGTAAAGAAATTGAGGCTTGGCAAGATAAATGTATTTGACCAAAGAGGAAAAGGTTTAGAAATAGTGGAGCTTCCACATAAGCCGAAGTTTTCAGATGTCAACGTTAGTGCTATTCTCAAAAGAACCTACAAACCTCTCAGTTTAACCACCTTCCAAACCTAAAATAAAACCAAATCTGAGCCTTTCAACAATATAAACTAAAATTTACAGCGCACGTTTTAACACTCAGATTTTTTTTAACCATTCAAAACCTTTACAAAGAGTTAGTGACTATCAACTCTCTACCTAAAGAAGTAACATGGAAGAGATGTAAGAGGGTTCCACTCAACAAGTAATAGCAGCAACAAAGACACCTTGGAAACTTCAGGAGAACTGTGAAAGTCTTTCTCATGGAAGACATAATTTCCCTTCCAAACTTCCTACGGCTCTGGAACCATATCTTATATGTGGGTGAGGTAAAGACAGAAGCTGCTATGCAGTGAACAGCAACCCAAGAGGAACTGCCAGGCTATTTGTGGGGTCCAGGGGCTCTTCACACCTGGATGCTTACACTCTGCCCCTCATCTCTGTTTCAATTTTGCCATGAGACAGAGCACACCACCAGCCTTCAAGGGAGGACGCGTGGTTTTCAGAAAAGTCCTGACTCCAGCTGGACAAGAAGACTCCAAAGACAAGAAGTCTCTGTGACTTCTATGTCCCTTGGTACAGAGATTCTAAAGATGACACCCAGAACCCTTTTCCTCTCTGACACATGCTTTTATTCCCTCTCACTCATATTCCCTGTTCTCTTGCACTGAGCCCCAAGAAGTATGGGTGTGTGTGGGGCACAGCAGCTTTGGGGACTCCCCACGGTTGCCTCTATAGGTCTGTCCATGTGGCTGCACTGCTGTGCACTACCGACCACTCTTAATTACCTGTACAGATGGACTGATGAGGAAACAAGGTCTGCTAACAAGCAAAGGCCCTCAGTCCTCATGTTCTTGTTAGCCAAGGGAGAGGAGTGACCAAGATAGGGCTTCCTCTCCAACCTCCTCCTGCCGCAGGAACTCACCCTTGCCCTCCAACTATACCAGTAGGACTGAATTTAGTTGAGAGACAATTGCTATCGATCTTCAGGGGAGTTTTCTATTTTATGGTTCTGCTTGGCCTTCCTATTTAACACACCACACACTCACATACACATGAAACTGTGGGACTTCCCAGTTTGTCTAATATATAAACACTCATAGTCAGTCCCTGGTGGCCTTGGAAAGTGTGAGTGAACGTTACTGCCTCCATCAGCATCACAGTCCCCTGTGGTCAGCCCCCTCATATTTGCCCACTTGGGCCAACCTTCCCACTTTAACATCCTGTGACTCCTCCCAGCCCACTCATGAGACTGGGGAAAGCCTGGCCTACTGTTGAAGCTACTGCATCTTCTCCATGGGTCTTCCCCAATTCGCCCTTGTTCCTGCTTCCCTGTTTGGAATTTCTGTGGCCTCTCCCATACCATTCATGCTTCCTACATCCTGAAAGCATATTTGACAGTGTGCTGGGTCTGGATTGTTTGGAACAAGATCATCTTTTTCCAAGTGGACTGTGAACTTCTAGGGCCAAGAATTGCGTCTTGCCTTTGCTGATCATCTTCACTGGCCTGGTCAAAGCAAGCACTCAATGTGGGTGAGTTCAGCGACTCGTGAGGCTCACTGATGTCTCTGACACTTTTCTTTCCTATGACTTCTACCTCGGGGAAGATATGTGGGGCTACTGAAGGGTTAAATAGAAGCTTTATGATTCACTGGGTCCCACCCTAAGAAGCTGCTTCCAGCTTCTGTTGACTTCTCTAGTTACCAAGCATAAAACAAACACCTCCATCTCCCCAGGATCTGCTTTCTAGGTCCCCTGGGTTGCACTCTCCGGCTGAGCTCTTCCTTGCTAATCCACAATTCTTTGAATGTATTTATTTGCCTTTCTCTCAAGATATGCCTTCATCAGTTCAACTTGGATTAACTTTATTTTGAACCGAGAGGCCAGAGCTCCTCTGTCTCCTGTCCCAACAAGCAATCCTTCATTTATATCTTTATGAACACATCAAACAACTAAATGGTAGCCAAGATACTGAGGAATATGAACTTGAAAGTGATCCTCTTTCCTAACTGCAAGGTGATCCCAGTCTAGCAGAAGAAATAAGATGCAAGAGGAAATTGTTGTAATACCAAGTAAGAAGCAATAAAGGCTGTACAATAGGAGACCAAACAATCACACTCCGGATCCGCGGGAACAAGGGGTCACTTCCCCGCTGGAGCAGGGTGAAGGTAGGATCAGGAAGGATGTTACAAGGGAGGTATCATTCCAAGGGGGCCTGAAAGAAGGAAGTTGGACTTGGACTTGCTGGGCTATGAGAATTGAGGAAAGAAGGGGAAAAAGAAAAAAAAAAAAAAAAAAAAAAGCAAAGGCTGGAGATGGAAAAGTACAGGACCAGGAAGAGTGAGTAGTTCACCCAGACTGCAGCGCTACATGCTCAGACGAGAGCATGGAAGAAAACAGCTGAACAGGAAAGTTGGGATCCAGCGGGGAGGACGGGAGCGGGGAGACCAGTTGGGAGGCTTTTGCAACCTCCAAAGTGAGAAGTGAGAGGGTGGTGGCGGTGAAAATGGAGGGAAGGAATGGGTGTGAGAAATGTTTCGACACAAATGCCCAAATTCTTCCAAATCTCCTTGACTAATTTGCAATAACTCATACAGCTATTTTCCTTGCGGATGTCACACTGCCTTACCCTGCCCCCACTCCCTTTGGAAGCTTATCATTTTATCTTCCAGGTGCATGACTTTCTGCCCAATTACTTGTCTTTAACCCATCAGAACAGGTCAACCATGCAGTTCAGAAGTCGCACTGTCACACTTGGCCTCAGTTGCTCCAGGGCAGTATCTCTGTCGTCAGTGCTCTGTGTCTGAGTCCCCAGAGAACAATAGCTGTAAGCCTCCCAGGCCCTTACCTGCAGGCTTGCTCCAAAGGTGAAACAAAAAGAAGGATTTTAACATGGAATAGTGGAGGGGAAGAAACAGGGTCCTCGTCAGTCTTCATATGCTAGATGCTTCCTGGACTCACCCCTACCACATCTGATTCTTACAGGGAGCCAACCAAAAAGGACGAAGATGACTGAAGCTTCAAAAGAGGGAGGCAGATCAGGAGGAAAAGGGGAAACCACCCCAGCCTGATAATCATCACCAGTCCTGGTAGTTGCTGACTGGGAAAATCAGAACAGAAAAGATGAAAGCACTGCTCTGCCTCTACTAGGCAGTAAGACTTTCGATCTCTCACCTTCTCTGACTCTCTGAAGCATCCACTTCAGTCCTCTCGTTTGACAGATACGGAAACAGAGGCCCAATTCGCATGAGGGAATGAAATGTTCATAGTTAGAGAGAGAGGCAGCGCCTAAAGCAGGGCCGTGAGGACCCCAGCCGTTCCTTTTTCCATTGCGCTTGTTACAGCTGAGTGGGCCAAAATATAGTCCGCATTGTTGCACGATTAGGAAGGCATGCACTTCACAGCAAGTAGCTGTGAAGTAGTAAGTAGCTACGTTTATTGAAAATCACAGGACAGTAGAAGGAACAGGCAGAAGGGAGAGGAACCCAGGAAAGGAACTCTTGAAGAGCTCACTCACAACGTAGCCTCCCAGGATTTAAAGGGTCGCCCCAACTTCAGGTGGTTCCCACTGTGGGCAGACACCTTTGACTCCAGGTGCCTCTCATTTCGTCTTTCACCGGTGTGGGAACTAATGTTTTGCTGCCTCGGGCGTCACCGTCGCACTGCAGCAGTGCCATGCTCACAGCCGAGTGAAGAGAAGGGAGCGCCTCTCTCAGTTTCCCTGTTCCTGACTCTAGCACACTCCCCTGGCTTCACCGGATGAGGAATTCCAGATTGGCTCAGAGATCGATGTCCTTGACTCCAGAATTATTGTTGAATAGTTTATGTAGCAAGAAGTAAGGAAGAGTTAGACTGCAGCTGGATCATGCACTATTTCTGTAAATCATTGTGTTTAGAATCCTAGATAGCCATTTCCTAAAATCTGGAGCATCCATATCCTGAAAAGAAAATCTCAGTTCTAAATTTGGAGACTCCTGTCACCTTCTCTCCTCTGCCTCAGGCATTATTTGGTAAGATAGGCAAACCAAGGATAATTCCTCCTACAACTACCAGCTGAAAATAATCGAAGGTCTTGTACGTGAGACTCCTCCAATAAGAAACGCTTTTATAAGTATCTCCCTTTATTTCTTCTTGTTATCAATCCAAGTGGTAAATTATCTTACTATCCTCAGACTTACAGACTTTTAAAAAGGAAACTAAGACTTAGCTCAAGCATCTTGTGTCATCATGAGCCAAGCCGGGTTACATCTCTTCAGAGCTCTGTCACTGTAGAAAGATCTGTCTCAGGGAACTGCAGCTTCTACCTCAAACCTTTTTAGAATGGGCCTTCCACCGTCCAGAACTGTTGAATGGCCTGGCCTTTCACCCACAAGTTCTATAGGTACGGAATCTCTCCCTGCTTCAACCACTAGCTCGTATGTCTTGGTCTTCTGTTAATTCATCATGACACAGAGGACAGCCCTGTGCTGGGATCCAGGAAGCTGAGGCACACTCCTGTCTTCAAAGTTTTGAACACTAGGCAGGTGGGAGAAGACTATATGGTTGGTTAACTCAAAGCTACAGAGGACAGCTAAACCGCACCGGAGAGGCAAAGATGTATATCCGGGTGTCTAGAGGTAGAAGAGTAGAGAAGGGAACATGTTCCCAAAAACAGAGGGCCCAGGGTGTCCAGGTCTGTCAGCTCTGGTGGAGGACAGGAAGTGATCTAGCAGAGCAGACTGCAGGATGAGGAGAGGCCGCAGTACACGCTAGAAGAGTCTGCAGCCAGTGTTTAGAGAGTTCTAAGGCTGTGTTCCAGCACTTGATTTTTCCTGGAGTTTGCCAGTCTTAACACCTCCCTAATGCATGGCTTCTTAGAGCCTCAGTTTCCCTCTATAGAAAATGGCAACCATGGAAGTTGCCTCAAGGGAACTTGGGTGAGGTTGGGCCAAAGGGATTTGATAGTGAAGGCTTTGAGCTCCTCTAGGTTCGAATGCAAAAGGAATGCAAATCACAGTTATTTATAATGGCAGCAAACTGAAGCTCTCAAAAGACGTTGCTGAGAGCCGCCAAGCACGCCCTCTGGAAATCCTGAAACCTGCTGCCACGGGGCTGTGCCCAGATCCCAGCTGGAAGCAGGCTTATCTCTTCTCAGCTCCTGGCGCTCCTTCCGATCCTGCCAGGATGTTCCTCATACAACAAACACTAAGCTCCCTGCATAATTCCACCTACAGAGGAAGAAGCTCTGCACCCTTCTGCCCTCCCCACTCAGCCAGCCAAGCTGAATACTAAACTCCCAGGTCACAACCAGGCCTTCTGGGATCATCAGCATCTCGAATACAAAAGGTGTAGATGCAGTACAAATACCTCCAGTTACTCCCCCAATAGCAAGAGAAATAATAGCTAAAACATTTTCACACGATGAATGATTGATAATTTCTTCTTCTAGGATACCTCTGAAAGCTTGGTCCAGGGTACATTTTTTTTTTCATTTTCACTGCCAGGTAACTGGTACTTGACAACCAGGTAACTGGTACTTGACAACCAGGCCTTCTGGTATCATCAACATGTCACCAGCAGCCCTACTGAGACCCTGACCTCAGGGATGGTAACAGTCCTGTGTGCCATCAGTGTCCTAGCACAGCTCTTCATGGGTAGAGCAGCTCCTTCCCTGCAAGAGACTTGTGCTGGGTACGAAAGACACACAGTCATCCAAGGAGCTAACGCGCAAGGCAGGAGAATGTGGCACCTGGCCCCAGGAAGTGAGAGAGGCTCCTAATAGCAGCAGAATTTCCTCTTCTACCAGAGAAAGGAAAGGACCATCTTGGTTTGAAATTGTTTTATCTTTTTCTAAGTGCAAATGGAGCCCTTTTTCAAGCAGAACCTTTGTAGGACCCCATATATACAAATGAAGGCCTTACATTGATAACTCCTTCAGAGACATCAGAGCAATTCTTGATAATGCTTCTCAAACTTTAGTATGCGCACGAACACCCTGTGGGTCTGAGTAAATACAGGTTCTGATTCAGAGATCTAGGACAGGCCCTGAAATCTTGCCTCTCTTATAAGTTCCTGGCTGATGTTAATGCTACTGATCTATGGACCAAATTTTGAGTAGTGGAGGTCTGGGGCTCTACGAATTATAATTTGAAAACCAGTGGTCATTAGGATGGGGGAACAATGAAAAACTTCCCACCCCCATCCCTGGAGGTGAGGAGACAAAGCTCCTGAATTCTGCTTCCCTAGGTGAAAGTCAGCTTCTACATTTGACTCCACACTGAGATTCTAAGATTACGAACTTTTTACCTCCTTCTAGATCTAGGTGTCTATCATCTCCACTGGCAGGCTGGGGAAATTCCTAAGAGGCCTGGCCATGAGGAAGAGCTGTAAGGCACAAGCTTCACCCATCAGAAAAGTACAAAAGGTTCAGGTCAGGCCTTGCCCCACCCATGCCTGTCACTACAACACACACAGCAGAGAGACAAACCAAGAGAGAAAGGGGGACTGGAGGAGGGGGGAACCGCCAGTGTTCCAGCACTTGATAGGAGGTCTTTGTAGCAGCCACCTTCTCCCTGCCTTCTTCTAACCCCACTAATGAAGGTCATTCTCCCCATATAGCCTCTGTCCCCCAGATCCACTCCCTTTGGGGACTGAGATGCTCCCACTGAGGTCAAGAGTATTTTTAGCTCTGCCATGTGGACCCATGCTTAGCCAGCCCTCCCTGGACATTAATCTTGGATTCCACAAATGCCAGATCTCCTGATCCAGGAGGCACGGAGGTGACAGGGAAATCTGAGTGCATTGGAAAATGCAGTGCACAGCCTTTTGAGGATTTTGCCTGAGTGTCGTGTAGGCTAAAAACAAAAACAGTAACACTTAATGCTCAGAAAATGTTTCAGCATTTATAGAGTACTTGCTCTGGCACTGCCTCCTTTGAACTTGCCAAGAGGCACATAGGAAAGACAAGGCACAAATTCTTAATCATACCTAGAGGATGCATCAGGTGATTTGGTGAGATGATACAGATAGTAAGGAGTTCACTTGGGTCTTTCTTACTGGGCACTAAACTCAGTTCCCTTTACTGTACCCTCAGGCACCCTCGATCCTTTACTTTTTCTGGTAGCTTGCTGTTGGTTTTTTGATTAAACATTTCAAGGAGCAGTATCTAGAGACCTTCATGTTTAAAACATGGGGTCACAATTGTTCTTAAGAAATGAGGGATCAGAAGCAAGGAAGAATGAGGCAGCTTGTATCACTCATGTCCTGGCAAGAAGCAGAGGATATACAATCAAAGAGGGCAAAGGAAGAGAGATTAACGAGATGGTTTACAAAGGTGCAGAGAGAGTTAAGGAAAAACAAGAAATGATAATGCCCCTGAGACTTACCATCACTGGGAGCTGTTACTTGCCACTGGCCAGAAAACAGAGAGAGGGAGAGTCTGGAATGTGCTGGTAACTTTTAGGAAAGTGCTGCCCACTACCAGCTCTGAGCTTTCACGTAGGGAGCAGCCACTGCCAACCTGAATCAGCCAAGGGGGTCCCAGGGAAAGAAACACCTGCTCCTCTCCACTCTCCTAACTGCCAACTGTCTAATTAGTGCTGGACTCACCAGTCCCAAGAGTCAGAGGACGAGAGAACTCACCAATATCCACAAAGGTCAATCTCCGTAGAGGCTGGGAGGAAAGGACAAAAATGAGTTAGGAGTGTTAGAGGACAGCCAGAGCACTGCCTGTTTCAGAGAGCTGAAGAATTGGGGAAAGGGAGGCAGCAGAGGGAGCTGGGATTCCTGAGGGGCTGGGATTTGTGGGGCTGGGGTATCTCTGTCTTCCCAGAGTGCAGGCATGCCAGAGCTCAGCTGCAACTCTCTGAGAACTAACCCAGCCCTGAGCATGGGGGGATCTCAAGAAAAACCAGACCAAGACATTCTAGGGTCCTCATGAGCAGCTTTAGTTATCCTGATCCTGACTTTAACCCCAACTCCACCATTCTACCCAATTCCAGCGTGTGACACGATACACTCCACGTTATTACTCTGAATCTTTGAGGCCTTGTCTGTGAAATGACAAAAATAATAAATAATCTTAATCTCTGTGCTGCCCCTCTCAGAACAGGCTGGCACTTCACACACTGAAGATACCACTCAGACTGAATGCTACAGATTCCAAATGTCCTGTTCTCCATAAAACACAGTTCATCACACCTAAGTTTGGGGAAGGTTACAGCTCTAGAACTTTCTCACCAACCTGCTCCCATATAAAAAGAAGATGTGTACGAAGTCCCACAGGTTGGGACAGAGCTGGGACTGGTACAAGTCTGTCCCCAAGCTCACTTTACAGTCTTATAGCACCCTTCCCACCTGCCTTTGTAAGTGACAGGACCTACCACAAGGGAATCAAATAAGACAAAGGGCAAGAGAGAGTTGTCATTTGTCAACTGTAATTAAAGTTAATCTTTCTCCCACACACCAGTCCTAGAGCCTAAAAGTTCCATTATCAACGATGTCTTTAAACACTAGGGAGATATGAGTATCTTGCCAGGACAAAGAACACGAATACCTGAAAACACACCAACAGATGTAGTCATTGGAATTGCTAGTGGTACATATCACTGGTTGAGAACAGGATCCTGGGTACACAGGACACAGGACAAGTAAATGTCCTTCATGTACTGAAAATTCTCTGCAAAGAAAATTTTCAGTGGGGATATAGTAGCTGGGAAGGGGGCTTAGCCCAAATCCCAAATGGATAGAAGAGGAAACTCCAATGTGGAGATGCCAATGGCTTGAGGGAGCCTCCCTAAGAGTTGGTGACACTGGTCTCAGCTCTTAGAGACTTAGTAGCCAGATTTTGGTGGTCAGCCTTCAGCAGGCATTCTCAAATGTGGGCTGCTCAGTGGAGAGACCAGAACATGTTTCACTTGTCAGAAGAAGATAATGTGCTACAGTTCAACTCTTAAACAAGAGCCAAAACTTTGACTTAGTGAAGATCTCTAGCTTTGGGGCTGTCTAGCCCAGGGCACTGGTTACACTCCACTGACCTCATTCTGTTCTGCTTCTGTATATTTCCGATCACTTCAGCTGTTTCTTTGTTCTACTGGGGCCAGTCATTCCTCCACACATTCACTCATCAAATATCCACTGAACTCTTGCAGCACTCATTGCTAGGAACCCAGTGATGGAGCTCTGCATTCATAGGGCTGGCCACGAAGAAAGGGTTGATAAAAGTTGCCAGACTTCACTGAAATAAATGCATGATTGAATCCAGAACCCAGTGCTGAGTGTAGTCACTTGCTGCTTCTAGAAGGGATCTGTTCAGCAAAAATATCCTAAACAGCAGAACAGAATGCCAGCACTGAACAAATTCAACCATACATGAACATATGCAGAGAGACTAACATTGTATATAGGAAGATAAATGCAGTGTAGGGTTGTATCTCTGAGCACAGGGGTGGTTACACTTTCTGGGACAAATGCCCAGGTTCATGGCTTATAGTGTGACCTTATATAAGCTTCTTAACCTCCCTGGGCCTTATTTTCCTCCTCTGAGTTACAGGAGTTACAGAAATAACTACAGTGTCTATAGAATTTTTAAAGAACTGGATATGGTAATAGGTATCAAGCTCTGAGAAAGAAGCCTGGAATGGCAAGTACTCAACAAAAAGTCACTGCCATTACGGGCAAACAGAGGTCAAGAAGCGATATGACTCATCTCGTGTCACTCACCTTATTAGAAACAGATCCAGGGTTAGTTCCTAGACACCCTAATGTTAGGACAGTGCTCTTTGGATTACATCTATTGCCTTCCATAACATGAATTAGCTTTATCCCACTGAAGGTTTAAGCAAACTGGGAAACCTGAGGTTGTATTACTATACAGAGCCTTTCTTATTTGGACCACTGGAAAGTTAGTAGTTCTTTGACTCAAATAATCCCACCATTACCAAAGGATCACCTGCTTGGTCTTCTTTACTTATGAAACTGAAAGCTGGGGCTTTTCCCATGGCCAGTGCTCAAGGCCAGTATTGTCTTCCATTCTCTTTACTCCGAACCATGGCACCCCTGCTGTCCAATTCTTTACAATAGTGTCCCCATCTCGCTTTTCTTTCCTGGGACTGAGCACTATTTTTACAGCCTGATCAAACAGAAGTGAGTAGAGATTCTGTGAGGACCCCATGGAAGATGTGGGCCCAGCCACAGGTCAGCGGATCCACCCAATTTTTTGTTGGGGTGGTTACTACAACTCAGTAAATGGATACAGGGTGTTTGTCTCACACTAAAGCATACAGAACAGTCCACTAAAAGCTCACAGCTTAAGCCCAGAATTAGAGTTCAAGATGCTGAAGTGCGTCCAACTTTCAGAATGAATTGATCTGATCATCCTTTCTCTAGCAGTGCCAGAGTCTCAGAGTAGAAATCCAAACAAAGAATGACAGAGGCCAGGAGTCCAGAGTCTAGCCTCAGTAGCCAAACTGGCTGGGATCAGATCTTGGTCTACCAGTTATGGTGAGGCGTTGGCCATGCGACTTCACATCTCTGGGCCTCTGTGTTGTCATCTGTAAAAGAGGGCAATGTACTTGCCTGATAGAGTGTTGTAAGAACTGAATAAGGTAAATAGTATACAAACATGCCTGGCATAGAACAAGCACTATGTTTGTGAAATTTCATCAACTAAAAAGATGGGAGCTGAGTCTCGGTTATGTACTCACACGGGCATTTGCAGGTGGAATTATGGTCTTTAGAGCCCCCTTTGTTCATTGTCATGGTGATGGCACCCCTCCTGGGAAAGGTAAGCGTGGGAACACCACCCAGTCCTGATGCACTGTCCAAACTTCCCTCTGGAAGTATCAATCACTAGAGGCTAAACTCTCCTAGCTACGTCAAAAGCCTTGGCAGTTTTCACTTTGGCTTTTGCTGAGGTCATCACAGGAGGCTCCTTGGGGTTCCAGGAGCAGAGAGTGTGCCACAGGGCCTCTGGGATACACGTCTGACACCCTGCACCAGGCAGTCCCTGGACACTCATGCCCCTCCCTCTTCTTCTTCGTCTGTCTGATCCATTTGTGTTTGATCTCCTGAGAGTGGCTGATGACTCAGAGCACCTGTCCTTTGGTTTCACCCAGGTATTCTCTCCTGCAGACCCTGATTCCATTAAAAGAACTCTATGATTCATTTAGTTTTGCTTTTTTGAGGTTTTGGGAGTAGGGAGACAAGAGTGCCTGAGAACAGTTACAAATTGGATGGGCACAAATGCTTCCCACTCAGAGGTTCACTGCTCACTGAAGACAAGGAAAGTGGGAGCTACCTCATGACGTGAGGCTTGAGTGACAGGAAAGCCCCCAGGACACCAGAAAGGAGACTGTCTTTCCACGCTGTATTCTTTTCTTGCTGAGCCACTGGTGCTGGGTTGCTACCCTGTCCGTCCTTCCCATGCATGCCCTTGGCTCAAGCCTTATTGCTTCTCACCTAGGTTATGCTTCAGCTTCAGAGCCCACCCCCTCAACTCAGCACTCCCTGCAGGGGTAGCAGCGTTTCTGTTCCAAAATCTAGCTTCTGGTTACATTGCTGTTAAGTGCTCCTGGGCTCTCTCCAGGCTCGAAGACAAAATCAAGCTCCTCACTGACCTTACCTCCCACAGCTCTCCCACTCGAGCAAGATGGTATTGTGCTTTAGCACATCAATTTATCTCTCTTTATTTCCCACCAAAGTTATCCACGTCGATACTCCACGGAAATCATGGACTGTAATCATTTACTTTCTGGGTGGTGTTGGGAGAGTTATTTAATCTCACAGAGCTTTACTTTCTTCATTTACAAAATGATACTATCTAAGATAGGAAGATTTTCTTTTTTTTATTTTCAAGAGAGAGAAAAAAAGAAAAAACAATAAAGAAAACAATAATACAGAACTTCAAAACAAGATAATACAAGATTAATAATGGTTAATATATTGTATATTGTTATCTTCAAATTAGTTGCTCAGATTACAAGATATAGGCATGGAAAATTGATCAAAGAATATAAGCATAAGCTATTCTTCTCAATGAACTAAAAGAAGTCAGTAGTATAACTATCTAATCTATTTTATGTTTGTATATATATACACACACACACACACACACACACACACA